>NC_056745.1:430622408-430637408 GCF_019279795.1 Protopterus annectens | reverse complement strand
ATAGGTATCACAAGGGATAAGAAACTAAGAGTAATGCTACTCAACGCTAGAAGTCTAAACCTCAAGATGCATGCACTCGAAACTCTCCTTAGCATGGAGAACATCGATATCTGTGCAGTAACAGAAACCTGGTTCAGGACTCCCGAGAGCACCCCAGCACTACCAGGTTATACCTCATACCATGCTTTTCGGCCCCAAAACTTGGACCGAACCACAAAAGGAGGGGAAGTATTGATATTCATCAAAGATACCCACACCTCCAGGTTGGTGGCAAAGCATGAAGCATCAGAGACTATCCATGTGCAGCTAACAGTGGGTAAAACTGCCTTCCAGTTTATAGCCTGCTACAGACCACCCTCCCAAACCCAGGAACCCCACTCGGCCTTCCTGAGAACACTGGAAAATATGAAGGTCTCTCCGAACACCATTATATTGGGCGACTTCAACTACCCAAACATAGATTGGGAGCATTACTCTAGCTCCAACACCCTTGCCCAAAGGTTCCTAGAATTCATAAACTCAAATGCTATGGAACAACTTGTTACCACTCCCACAAGAGGGGAAACATACTGGACCTGATCATCACCAACATGGGGACTCTATGCTCCAGACCAGAAGTGTATCCCTCACTGGTAAGATCAGACCATAAACTGATCTCACTGGATATTCACATCCCGACCCCACCCCCTGCCCAGAAAACCACAGTGAAAAACTTCTATAAAGCAAATTTCACACTCCTCAAAACCGAGGTGGAATCCTTCAAAGCCCCCGGGCCTGTGGAAAATACGGCCCAGACCGCAGAATCCTTTATAAATGCATTCTATGAACACCTTCAGGAATGCATGGATCATGCAATCCCAAATAAAACCAAGACCCAATCCTCCAAAGGCAGACGACCTGTCTGGTGGACCCCAGCCATAAACAAACTATACAATAGAAGGAGGAAGCTACTACATAATAGAGCAAAATCCCTAAAAGGGAAGGCACTCATAAAATCGTCAAAGGCCAGCTTCGAGAGAAAAATTGCACAGGACACTAAGGATAATCACAAGGCTTTCTTTAGTTATGTTAGGAACCTGGGTGGGAATTCCCAGATATGCTCAGAATTAGTCCAAAATGACAAAAATACACTGATCCCACAGATATTGCCAACATCCTAGTTGACAGGTTCAGTGCAAACTTCTCCCCCCCCCCTCCCCACCAAAAGGGCAAATATCTATCCCAGCAGAGTGCTGCCCCCCTGACATCTCAGATGTTCAGGTGGGAGCCGCCTCTCCCAAGCAAAAACACAGCATCAATGGGACCAGACGGTGTCCCAGGCTGCGTCCTACATGAACTCCAAGAAGAGCTAAACCCAAACATAAAACTACTGTTCAATCTCAGCCTTACTACAGGATATGTACCCAAAGAGTGGCGTACAGCAACAGTGGTTCCTCTCCACAAAGGTGGTGCCTCAACGGACCCTGGAAACTATCGCCCCATAAGCCTGACTAGCTTGGTCTGCAAAGCTATGGAAAGGATCATCATGGACCTCATAAATAAAGATATTGGGGACCTACAGACACTGGATCCTACCCAGTTTGGCTTTGTTAAGGGCAGATCCTGCCTCTTAATACTGGTTGACTTCTTTGAAACAGTCACCAAGGCCATTGACGAAGGGAAGGTGGTCCACACAGCCTATCTGGACCTCGCAAAAGCCTTCGATACAATACCCCACTCGGGCATTATAGATGAGCTCACCAGCTTAAATATAAACCCCTATGTCACTAGATGGGTTGCAAACTGGCTCAAGGACAGAACCCACATGGTTAGAATTGCTGGAGCCATGTCAGACACCAAACCAGTTACAAGTGGCGTCCCACAAGGCTCAGTCCTGGGACCTCTCTTGTTTGGTGTATATTTCTCGGAGGTACAGGCCAAAATGGAAGGACTGTGGCTGACCAAGTTCGCAGATGACTGCAAACTGGGCGCCATAATCGACTCTCCAGCCGACACAAGCATCCTCCAAAAGGGCCTCACAGAAACAGACAACTGGTGCCAGAGCCATGGCCTCAAGCTAAACGCCAAAAAGTGTATAGTCATCCCCTTTGACAAAAACAAAGTGCCCACAAATTACCACATAGGTGGTAATCCATTAAGTACAGAAGAAGTAATTAGGGACCTGGGGACCCAAGTTGATAGCAATCTCTCATTTGACAACCACGTGGCCAAAGTGGTTAGAAAAACATTTTATATAGCCCACCTAATCATGAAGGGATTCACATCTAGATTAGGGGAGGTCATCGTGCCTCTTTACTCATCCCTCATCAGGCCCATAATCGAGTACAATGCCCCTTTTGGGATGTACCTTACCAAACACCTGCAGCAACTGGAAAGACCCCAAAAGTACCTCACCAAGAGGATCAAAGGGCTCAAACAGATGCCATATGCTGCCCGGTTAAAGAAACTCCAGCTCTACTCAGTGGCATACCGCCTGCTCAGAGGTGACCTGTGCCTGACGTATAAGGCCATGTCCAACCCGCAATTAAGGGACATGCTGCACCTCAGAAAATCAAATCCCATCGAGCTACACGCCGAGAGACTTGAACCTCAGCACTGAAATAAATAGGACATGCTGGAGGGACAGATTCATAACCCAGAGGCTCCCTTCACTCTGGAATAAAATCCCAGTCCAGGTTAGGCAGAGTCCCTCACTGACTCTCTTCAAGAGGAATCTTGATGAGTGGATGGGAGATCGAGGTTTACCCTGGTATCACTTCTGTGTCACTGTTAGACAGAGGCACAGTATACTAACCTTGAAAAAGGGCATAGCAAAATTAATTTAAAATGGGTGGCGAAAGCCAAACACACTCTGGCTAGGCTTATAAATGCCCTAGGGCAGATAGCCTAGTATGAACCTATACATATATATATATATATATATATATATATATATATATATATATATATATATATATATATATAGTGGGTGCACAGCATATCAAACAGCCATTATTCCTACATTTGCCACCTTTTAAAAGGGCCAGTTTTTGATTCTTTCCAACAAATGATAATTATTGCATGAAACATATACCCACACACAGTACAAAGGACATGACACCACACACGTTTGCATACATATAAATGTTTATTTGTGTGCTATTTCAGTTGTTTATGCCATTTCTTATAGCAGTTAGCTGTTTGAAATACATAACTGATTAATGTACCTCTCAAACAAAACATTTGATACATTAATCTGAAAAACATAACATATTTTGCTGTCCAGGCTAAGACCTTCAAGTAGTACAACAGTAAATAAAAAAAACAAACAAAAAAAAAAACACTTGCCTTGAAGATAAGAACCAATCAGCACTTAATTACAGATGTAGTTCAGTAGCGTTGAATTACACTTTGTACTCAACCCCTAGGGGGAAAAGTATTAGTTGTCACAATGTAAATGTATCTGTTACATAATTCTTAACTTAAAACGTCACTATCACACTGACAAGCAGAACTGTGTGTAAGACAGTAAGCTCTAGCCCACCCGTCTCCATGGTGAAATGTATGGAAATGTACAGCCTTTAATGTTTCTTACTACTGCTATCCCTCACGTGTTGCAACAGCCTAGGTTAAAAACATTTAATATCCCTCCCCCATAAAATGTCTTACAAGAGCATGTAACAGTATTTTCCATACACTGACCTCCAGACTGTACAAGGTCACACACGTTTTGTCCAGCTGTAGCCCTCATATATATGGACCCTACCCCACAGTTTTAGTGTGAGTCCATGACATCACTGGAATGATAGCAGGAATGCCAGCACTAAATAACGATAGGCCATTACCTAACAACCTCTTACTGCATGACATCTGGACAAAGCCTGGTATATGTGTGGAAGACAGAGGCTGGAACACAGGGCCATATTTGCATTATTGCTGTTATACAGTGTGAAAGTTGCTGGTGTTACAGGATTGGTTGCAATATACCCTTACACAGGAATATGAAATCAGAAACACAAATGGATGTTGCCATGTACTGATAGCAATCAACGGAGAGAATGCCACTGATATGTCAGAGACAAGACCTGTGTGGTGAACAGACAAAATATAATAGTCAATCCTCTGGCCATCATGTGGATAGGTCCACAGTTGAGAGCTATGCAGGCAGACTGCATTCCATGCAAAACTAGTATGTACACACAAACCCTGTAAAAGTAGCAGTTTTCAATGCATATAACAGCAATGCTTCGCACTGTCCGTAGGTCTGGACCCTTATACAAATATGTAGTTGGCTTGTGTCCGCAAGTCCTGTTGTAAGAGGTATTGCTACCTGTTGTCTGTAACACTACTACCCACACACAGGAAGGATGTCTTCCATACAGGAAAGGTAAAGGGACAATGCCCACATGATGTAGTCATTTATAGTAGTGGGGTGCTATGAGATCGGCTATTGGAAGTACTGGATAGCTGGCTGCATGCAATTAGCAAGTGGGGAACACCAATTGGTGCAGAGGTCATCACCATGCTGAAACCTATTCAAACCAGCTCGATCCCTGTAGTGGAGAGAGAGAAAAAACAAAACAAAAAAAAACAAACAAAAATAACACTAAATAAAATAATATTGCAAAAGATATCCAAGTGGTACACAGAAGAGAACACAGTAATAAAACAGGTATGTGAAACATATATGCATGTAATTGAATGTAGTACTTGGTCTGTAAAAATGGGATAGATGATGTGGTACATAGAAGAGAACACAATAATACAACAGGTATGTGAAACATGTATGGATGTAATTGAATGTAGTACTTGGTCTGTAATAATGGGACAGATGATGTTGAAAGATTTATATGTGCCATCAAGACTTTTTGCTGTAATGATGTCCTGCTGAACAGCTGCTATGGACATAGCATCTGGCCCTGTGGGCAGTGGGCCATTTCTGTCATCTGTGCAGATCTGCATAGAATGACAAGATGTAAGCCATCATAGTGTAGTTCTGTTCCTCCAGATGTGTATATTAGTCTGGCAAATAGCTGAAGGTGGAAGTAATGAAGTCATGATAGACACATGAGTTTCAGAACCCACCACGTTCAGAACAGTCATGGTAATGTGAAATGTATCATGCACAAACTTCATAGGTTTGTAATAGGCTTATCTACAATCTGTCCCTATATACCCCCCTAACCCCCTAATGTTAGGCTGTCTCCACATGTGATGCTCTGTTTTGCAGCAAGGCAGAACAGTGTAGCTGTGGAGGAAGGAGCGTCAGAGTGTGGACCCAATGTCTGAATGCACTTGTGTATATACATATATATATATATATATATATGTGTGTGTGTATCTATCTGTATATATATATATATATATATATATATATATATATACATATATATATATATATATATGTGTGTGTGTCTACATACATACAGACACACACACACACAGACAGACACACACACACACACACATATATATATATATATATATACATGTATGTGTACATATAAACAAACGCATGCATGTGTATATATATATATATATATATATATATATATATATATATATATATAATTTTCCCTACTGTTGAATGACTGCGCTGTAGGATATGTTTGAGAAAACAACACACACATCTGCAGCTTAGATGGCTTACTGGTAAATTGATGTGGCTATGGTGTGCAGGGTCCTGGGTTACACACTTGCAAGGGCTGATCATTTATTTGCTGGCAAGAACAAGGGCTGTTGGATACAGAGTGATTAAGGCACCTGTA
Source organism: Protopterus annectens (assembly GCF_019279795.1). NCBI lineage: Eukaryota > Metazoa > Chordata > Ceratodontiformes > Protopteridae > Protopterus > Protopterus annectens. The sequence goes on along the minus strand of NC_056745.1, from coordinate 430,631,661 downwards.
AGCAGTTGTAAGCGGGTGTGAAATGGACAGTTATGTATGGTGTGAAATTTGTGTTGGGAACAGATTGCCCTTTTTTTGTTAAGGTGAGAGTGGGATGTTGGGGAAGGATAGTAGGTATATTTGTGGAGGTAGGTTGAGTCGGAAGACAGACAAGACAGCATACAAGGGGTACTATATGACACATGTGGTGGGCAAACACCTTGGACGGGGAGGGGTGTTTGGAAATTGGAAGCCCATGAGCCCTCAAATGTAAACGGTGGGAATGAGGTCCCCACACATGGGCAGTCACCACTGCACCTTCATGGCCCTGAAGGTGGCTGTGCTGGGGGCTGAGCAGGAAGTGCAGTCTGAACCTCTAAGTGTGTCACGAGGGTCTCTAGGTGGTGTAGCATGTCCCCCAATTTTCTGCAGAGCTCCCTATGCACCAGACCTTGGATCTGACTTCAGGTGACAGAATCCTGTCTGTGCGTGCTCCCGGGGGGGGGGGGGCAAGCACCATCCTTTGAGGTGGTTCCACCTGAAGGAAGTGCAGGACCAGCAGATGAGGAGGTCCCGGGTTGGGTCCCAGACATGCTGTGGCCTGGTGCTGCAGCCAGATTAGGTGGGAGAGGTGGTTATGCTGGGAACAGCCATCCCAAACATGCTGTTGTGTTGCAATTTTAGAACATATGTGGGTAATAATAGTCAACACAATCCAGGATTTGTTATAACAGCATGCATAGATATTCCCATTAACCCAAAACACCAGATTTGGAACAGTTGCATAGCAAAAAGAACACATGCATATATGGAACCACAATGGATATTATAATGGCATGCAGGTTACATTGTTAGCAACAGGCCACCAATGATAGTGTTTCAACATGGAACATGAATAGAAACACATTTCAATATTTGTTGCACAATAGGTTATATGTCCCAACAGTAGGTTTGGTGTAAACTTACCCATTGATTTGTGTGTTCAGATTATTGTTGCATATTGATTGTGGGGGGCGGGGGGGATGTCAATTAACAACTATTATATCCTTGCAGTATGAGGTCCTCAGACCTTTTTTTCCTGTTTATGTCTTCCTCGTACCATGTCAAGGAAGCGTCTCCCTGCTTATACTCCACAGGAAAAAGAAATACTAATCAGCTACCTCATGCATCACAACAGAACCCTCTTTGGGCATACTTCCCATGATCTGCAGGAGAGGACTGCCTTGTGGAATGAGCTCATCCACAGGGTAAACAATGTTGGCCTGCATAACCACAGTTATGAGCAGGTTCGACATTATTGCACTGACCTCATCCACCATGCCTGTCATTGTGCTGCTGCAGTTAGGAGCCCCCACTGACACATGCTGAGGTGCTCCTTGCCAGCTTTCGGGCACCTGCCCAGCAGCCAAGCCAAGAACCTGATGATGGCATTGTAGAGGTGGGTGCTACCCACACAATGGATGAGGAGCATGCAGGTAAGGACCCAGGGCACATTAGTAGACCACTGTTGCTTACCCATCTTCATCTGTAAAGTATCTTCATGCATATGTCAGATAACATAGTCTGTTGTTGCAGTGTAGTAATGAACAGATGTGCGTAATCTCTAGTATTGTGGGTTTGCCCTGTTGATGTACTGAAATGCTGCTCCCACCCTGTACCAATGCCATAGGTGTGGCTACTGACATCACATCTGTCACACAACTATTTAGGTCCCTCTGATATACCTTCTTTTGTTCAGGTTTTCCAATATACTGGCCATGATATTTGCCATGCACACATTTAACACACTTTACCCATAATGTATGCTGTACATGTTCACTTATTGTTGCTGTTAACTGTACTACATCACAGTGGTCACCATGGTGGCATATCTGAAGGGTATGTAAGAGTCTTGCAGTATAACTAACAACCTGTCCATGCAAGATGTGTGGACAGAGATAAACATAATGGTGGGACAAATGGTCTCCAGTTGGGACATGTCTGAAACATTATCCTTATACAGTGGCTACGACAGTGTATATACCACTATTACAATGTCAACTCTTACAGATCTACACAAAGGCATATCACAGTACCACATTCCACAACTTTTACAACCTGTAATGTGATCCTAACATGAGCAATGAATGTATAATATGGAATCCTATGTTTGGACAACAAATATGGAGAATACATACCTTAACAAACACTGGAAGCATGTGTGCACACACTGCAAGTGACATATTGTTTAAGCAGCTTTTGAGGTAATGACAGCATTCACTCTTAGTACTCACCTTCCATCAAGTACAGGTCCTCAATGTCACACCAAGTAATGGTCTGCTGTCCAACAAGTATGTCCATGTCATTTGCCCACTCACCTGCAACAGAGGCAGCCATGGCTAGCACACACCTTACAAACCATGGAGTGGATCCCATATCCAAAAGGTAGCACTCAGGAGTGGGAGATGTAGCCTTACCTCAATCTTGCATATACCATGGCAAACAGTGCAGACATTCATGTATGTGACGATGAAGTATGGGGCAACATTAATATAGAAAATAAACAGTTGCCCATCCAAGACAGATGACAACACATGTTGCAAACTGGTCACAGAGGCTGCCCAAAAACATGCAGCAACACTGAGGGACTTGCAGGAATTTCTAGCCAGTACTGCCTGTGCAGTACCTGTGTCGACAATCGCCTGGGATCTGCATAAGTGTGGCCTATGGGTTAGGGTAATCAGATGGAAGAGTTGCTCCACAGGAAACATCATCCAGGGCTCTCTACAGGTAACATATGCCTAACATCAAGTCTCCCAAAGGCATGTGTTGCAATTTATAATGGTGTACTGAGACCAAGGCTGAAACCTGCAGACAGTATTCATAAAGATACATGTGGTGCACAAGCAACACCTCACTCCACTTCAGGCCCACCATCTCCATCTGTACCTTGCTAATGCCAGTGTACACCTTTAGGTTTGCTGTTCATTAGCAGGATCTAGGCCGGTAGACATGGTGTTCTGAATTTGGGACACTGCAAAATGATACTTGTGTGGCCCATAGTTGTCAAGCATCTGCAAAAAGGCTGAGGATGGGGAGGGGTGTCTTACTGAAACTCATTAGTGAACTGAAGCATACATCCAAAGCTCGCAAAGAATGGCTGTATCTGAACACAGTCAAGGTCATGAATTGTACCAGACATAACCCTGACTCTACAGCAATAGTGAAGGCACTGTGTGACCTCCAAGGGCTGTGCACATGAGCTGACCTTACAATCTGGCAGAGTTGGGGGAAATTTGTAGGGTGGACTGACCAAATAATGGCAAGTGAAGATGGGCCATGCTAGTATAACCCTTCCAGGAATAGTGACTGCTGTAGTTTACTTAACAGGTGCTGCAACAAACCATCATGTTAAGGGTGTGCACAATTATTCATCTCCATCAGCATCTGTACAACTAACACATTTGTTTCGTACTGCATTTGATTGCACAGGTCATATGTCACATATCAGGTGTGTGTAATGTTAACATATGCAGTATTGTGATCCGATGGCATGTCAGGGAAGAGGGTGGATGTCACTGAGGGTGTTTACACTCAAAGACAAGTAAGCTTTGAAGGTTGTCAGTGTAATTGGATTTTATTGCTCTTACATACACTGCTGATGATGAGATCTGCAAATCAGACATCAACCATTCGGTATTGACATCTGTCCTCATATCATCCCAGGTATGTTTCAGACAGACATGTAGGGACTGTGAGCAACTGAGCAGACATAACTGCCACACATATACACATTCAGCACTGGTGTGTACACTCGTGAGGCATGGTGCACAGTACATGCCAGGGTGCTGAACAGGTGCACAGCAATACTGGGTGCAGTGTGTTTTAGGGGAAGGGAAATCACCTACTAACACAACTCATGCATCACAGAGGTGTATAATGTTGGTAACAGGGATTGAGTATAGCTGCAGTTCATGCTGAGTGCCATATGTCATGCATATTGACAGTTGGGTAATGAGAGGTCTGTGTAATATCTTTGTGCCACCTCACCTGTAAGTAAATGTGTGCGTGCGTGTGTGTGAGTGTGTGTAGAGATAAGCAATGATGTATGGGTCTTAAATTACATTTTGTGTTTTCCCCTCACAGGTGGCGAGGGGGGATCAGGGTCTCTTCTGCAGGCAAACTAATGTTAGTGTCCATACAGACTCTGACAATGATGATAGGTATGGTGAGGCACAAGCGGGGTTGTCGGATGCTGAAGCTGTGCCATCGGTTGACATCCCACTGTTATCCACCCCATCCCCGCATACAGTCACATTTCCTATACATACCCCATCACTAGTGGACATAGATGAGTGACGGGTGGTGGCATGGGACAGGACAGTGTGGTGACTAAGGCAAGTGTGTCTGTACACAGCAGTCATAGCCGGATGACTGGCGAGTACAACACAGGCAGATATACAGGGATGCTCATAGGAGGGCTGATGGCCATCATGCCCCTGGCAGAAGTGCCACAGCAGGTGTCACCAGATGCATGTTTCAGGCCATCATGGAGGCACAGTCATGTATGAAACATTATACCAGAGTCTGAGGCTTCAGAGGGCTACTCATTCTGCTATTGACAACATCCGTGATACTGCAGGTGCCCACCGTTGATTTGCAGAGGTCCTGGACAGACGGTGGGTGAAATGGTGGGAATCCTTGACCATGCAGTGTCTGTGGTAAAGCATATGGTGCGTGTAGGGCAACAGCCATGTGGATGTAAGTCAGCAGTACCAACAGGTGGAGGGCTATGTGGACATGCAACAAGTCACAGCCACTCCTGTAGTGGCAGCACCAGCACTGCAGGGGGAGTTCTGTCCACACCACAGCAGCAGGGCCACATGCACATGGCCCTGTATGGTTCCCAATAGGGACCTGGATCCAGCGGACATTTGTCATCATCAAGGGAGAGTACCATATCTGGGCTTGTACCTGATACTGCCTGTGGGAACCCCTGGCAGGCACAGTTCTCATGTCCGTGGCTGGAGAGGATTAACTGCACACCCTGCCATGTACAGTCTGCAGCTGTCCAACAAACCCCTGTATAGGACAGCCACATGGCAGAACTGTGTGCATACACACACACACACACACACACACACACACACACACACATCACCAACACAGCTAGGGCACCTCCATACCTACACACAACACATCTGCACAGCCCAATTATTAATGACACCCCCTAACACACACACATGATGTCAGCCAAACGGCTAAGCTTAGGTCTCTGGCAAACCCACAACACACCCTGTGCATATGATGATACCTGTGCCGCATTCCTGCCATACATAACATTGATGCAGGGACAGGCTAATATGGTTCTGATGCACAGGGTGAATGTACTAAGGTGTAGCGATGTAATGCTGTGTAACATGTTTTCAGCAGGAAAGTTTAATGCTTACATGTCAGGATGTGTAGCTGTCCAGCCATGATGCATTATAGCTGTTATTAACACTGATTGTGGTCTGCATAATGTATTCAGTTTGTGTTGTAGGTGTCCTGGCACTGTGGTTATTAGTACTGATTGTGGTCTCCATAATGTATTTTTTGTGTTGTAGGTGTCTATGTGTCAGCAGGATGTTGGTCTGCTGACGTTTCCTACAAGGGGTATGGCACTGTGGTGACACATTGACTGTGTCATATCTTGGGTACAGCTGAACACAAGTAACAGGTCTGTATAACAGTTACTGCATGTGCCACATGGCTGATAGGTCTAGGGGAGTATACAGGCGAGAGTGCATGGTAGCTGATGTTAGCAGCCCTTCTACAGTGGACAGTGGTAAGTGTGCTGGGTGGCACGCACCACATACACACACACACACACACACACACACACACACACACACACACACACACACACAGAGGCTTTGGTGTTGATGCATTATACAGAGAATACTGTACACATTGATGTACTTAATTTTGCAGTGAACCCATTTTAGCCTATGTAATTCCACCAAAACAAAGTAGGTAAAACATCACATTAGTAAATAATCAGTCTGCTAGTTTAATGTCATTGACGATGGTACTGGCAGGGTATATGTCCCATTCCCCATTGTGCAATCCTGGAGTTGGTAAACATAGGTGTGCTGGTGTGGGTGGCACAGCTCTCCACTTAGGAGGGTGTGGGGCGGTGTAGAACTGCACAGAGTGTGATTGACAACTACTTAACCTGTTAACATAAACTGTACAGTATTATAGCAGACTAAGCGGGGGGATGCACACAACAATAACCCCAACGAGGGTGGCTGTGTCCACAACTTCCACACCCAACTATATATACCAACTCCAGTATCGCTGTACAGCTTTACAGTGGGGAAGAGGGCATTTACATATCTACTACTAGTTTTGATGGGATGAATTTCCACAAGATGATACCTTTGAAATGTTAACATTTGCCAGTCAGTTCTCGGACAGATGTCCTCCTTGGACATGTATTTTCTGCAAACTGAAGTCGATCCTTTCACATACGCACACACACACTTGGCAACACTTAGAGTAGAACCCCTACATAGGTACTTGTTGCTACTAATGTGCTTGGCTTTAATTGCGCACACCATACAGCTTTTAGGATGAAGTGCGTCCCGAGTTTCTTGTTAAGTAAAGGACATCACCAGGCCTTGTACAGTATGGTAATGGAGGATGCACTGGGTGTTAATGAACAATACATAGTATGACATACTGTCGTATACACGTTGACAAACACATAACAGTCGTAGACGCATCTGAGAGACTTGGGTTTATCAGTGCTAACTACCTTGTCAGTGAGTCCATTCTGTTGCAGATAATTTGCACACAGCACATGCATCATTGTCCACGTGGTGTATTCAGTTACCTGTATGGTTGATGGTGACAGTGGTCCTCATACAGTGGACCTTGGGACATGTGCCATGGTGTAAATACAGTGTACCGAGCACCCACACCCCACATTGGATATTTTACTCACTGAAACCCATGATAATACTCTGACATACCCACAATCACACATTGACTAGGACTGCAATACAACCCCTTGTCTATCTCATCAGTGCTACTACAGGGATATGCATTTATTGCACATGCCACAGTGATAGTATGCTGATGGTTTGTCAAGGCACTCCTGATGTCAGCAGCATCACTATCCCTTATACTTTATGGCAAGGTGTATTGTATTTGGAGAATGTGGCCTCAGAATGCTGTATCCTACAAATGTACACACTTGCACACATGCACACACTTGCCAAGACTCAGAGGGTAACCCATGCTTATCTACCCATTTGTACAACAGTGTTGTGGTGGCACTGCAAGCTCCAGGTAGCCCATAGGGTGAAGAGTGTAACAAGGTACATGTAATGTCCATTACAGCAGCAGCCATTTCTAACAGTGGCAATGAAGGTGCAGTAGGTGAGAAGGCCTTCAGGGTATTATCAACTGCAAGTTTACAAACACACGCACACTGTTATTCTCAGTAATGCACACTGACACATTTGTCAGTACTGAGGTCCATATGTGCAGGTATTCCTAGGTGGGTGCCAGGATATTGTCCTTGGAGAGATGAGAAGAGTAGGGGATGGGGGTACAGTGGTATCATGCTACCTGACATTTGTCAGCAGGCCATCTACCAACTGATGCTATGTGAGTGATCTGCAGTTTGAGAGTTAAATGCAACAATTGACATGTATGCAACATATATTACATAACATGGCCAGTGTCTGGTTTGGAGACCTGTACCCAAGCATGTTCTGTTGACTTTGGTAGTCTAGTTGAGGTATCCATGGTATGTGGAGCATACAGGGTGGGGTTCCCTAGCTGTGACATTCATAACACAGCTGGGCAGACATGTCAGTGTCAGTCAAGCATAGATTGCCTTTAAGCAGCCAAGATGGATACCTGACATCTGCACATCTGTACAGAGGACAGACAGAAATCAGCAAGCCAACAGGTTATGCATTAGAATGAATGTTTTGACAGATAGACGTCTGAAACTGATGGGTATGCCATTACTACATGACAGCAGCCCTCAATGACATGTCCTATACACATAGTAGTCTACAGTTAATATCCACATATCAGATAAATATCCATTAGCAAGTACTTAATAACACACAGCTCACACACCAAGAAAACAATAGTCAGTACTCAGAGTCCAGCTTTGCATGCAGGGGTGTATGGTTCCAGTACTACAATCTGCAATGTACTCTTACCTGGGAAAGCATTGTTAACAGTAGTAATGTAATGATACAATACATGCAAGTGTGACTGCATATAACCTGGGATACTACCCATGTATGAAACACAAACGGAAAAGATTGTTGCACTAGCCATATATACTCAGGTGTCCCAGACAGTATACTTAAACCCCTTGCTACTGTAATGACAGCACATAGAAGCATGTTATGTGCATGGAATTAAATACACTTATTAAAGATAAAAACGTCAGCCAAACTCTTCAGTCCATGCTGTTTTTATTCTTCCAATGTACAAAGACACAGATTGAGCTCTTTCATCCCCTAAACTGAGGATTTCATCTGAATTAGGGGATGAAAACACTCAATATATGCCTTTGTACATTGGAAGAATAAAAACAGCTTCGACTGAAGAGTTTGGCTGACTGAAAACGTTTCCTACTGCCTCACAGTGGATGTTTCGGACTTTTTTTAGTTATATTTTATACTGTGGTTACTTTTGTTTTTTTGCACTTATTAAAGATGTCATTACCCTGCTAATTCATCAGACTGGAATGTCATCACTGGTTACCAGGGCTGAGACATGCTTATCAGGTGTAAGGATTGCTTCAATATGAATGCTAAGCAGATTTGCGCACTGGTAAGCGAAGCCTACATGGTGTAAGTGCCTATTTGTTTAACCGTACATTAGCAACGCTTACCATTAAGCAAACCCACTTAAAGCTGCTCAAAACTGCCTTACCCACTCTGTATACAGCAGTCCATGTTCTGCCTAGCAACAAAATAAACAGTCCTTGCAGGTCTTGTACCCAGGACCATGTACAGTAGAGTCATAGCAGTTAACCACTAAGCCATCACAGCTGTGAAGATGTTTGTTGTTTTTTCCAATATATCTGTCAGTATACATACTGAATAGTAGTGAACAACTGCTTTGACGTCTACAATTGTGTAGTACTTGTTAGTGAAAATAGTGTTGTATCAGTATGTTGTTATATCTAAATATACATATATCAGATAAATATGGTGGGATACATCTGAGAAGGTATATACAACACTCATGTTTACACATAAGGATATGGATATAT
>NC_056745.1:430532408-430619908 GCF_019279795.1 Protopterus annectens | reverse complement strand
ATGTAGTCCACTGCAATCACACTATGGTTACTATCTGTGAGGAAATATGCAGGGAACTACCAATATAGTGGTTGTTGCCTAGCCAAGTGTGGTTGTGTATGAGACATGGGTGGAGAGTGTTTTCTTAGTAATACAAGGGTTGCCTATGTTGTTCTTCAATTCATAATGTCACATGTAGGGCTGTGGAATGTCTTCACCAGCCTCTCTGGTGTTTGACATCTGTTGTCCTTTTAAGGTGGACATTGTGATATATACTAAGTCCTCAACATAATAATTTAGCAAAACCCGCCCCGCAATGCATCCTATTATTACACAGTCACAGCAACCTCCACACAGGATGCTGATGACAGACACACACACACACACACACACACACACACACACACACACACACACACACTTGCCAGTACTGAGATTCAAACCCTTACCTAGCTATGTATTGCTACTAGTGTACCGCATTTATCGCATGTGCCACTGAGCTTATAGGATGGATGTTGTCCCAAAGTACTTCGAAGGTGAGGAACATCACCAATCCTTGTAAATACTGGCATTGGGAGATGTAGAGGGTGAGAGATCCCAAAAATAATTTTACCCTAAAGACACATTTACATTTGCCAGAGGTGAGGTTCAAACCTCTATCTAACAATATTTACGGACCATTATGTTACGCATTTACCACATGCACCACTGACCTGACATGGTTTAGGGTTGGCAACAGGTACTTCTAAGGTGGATGATATCTGCAGGTCTTCTAAAGTCAGGCTCTGAGATGTGTACTGGGTGTAAATGGGGCCAAAATGTTTGAGGTACACACACAAACACTTGTCACAGATAAGATTCAAACCCATACCTCTGTAGTTTACTACTAAATTGTTCCACATTTATGGCATGTGCCATGGAGCTTACATGTTGGAGAGCTCTCCACAGGTATCTTTGAAGGTGACTGACATCAGCAGCAGTGCTAAAGGAGGGGTAAGGGGAGAGTGGTAAGTGTGAGGGTCCATAATATCAGGTATTATCAAGGACACACCCTCTCTCTCTCTCACACATGCACACACACACACACACACACACACACGCACACTTGCCATGTCTAGGATTAGAACTCCTACCTAACTAGTATGTTACACTAAAGCATTACGCAGTTATCGCATGTGGCATGGAGCTTATAGGGCTGGGCCTTTTCCAAAGGGGTATTTCAAGGTGAGTGACAGCAGGCTTGCTAAAGTAGGGTAATGGGAGGTATAATGACTTTGAATGGCCTCACAGGCATTAACCCCCCCCCCCACACACACACACATACACACACACACACACACACACACAGTTGCCATGTCTGGGATTAGAACACCTACCTTACTAGTATGTTACACTATAACATTATGCAGTTATTGCACGCGTCATGGAGCTTATAGGGCTGGACCTTGTCCAAAGGGGTATTTCAAGGTGACTGACATCAGCAGGCTTGCTAAAGTAGAGCAATGGGAATTGCGTTGTGTGTGAATGGGCCATAAACCATTCCTCTGGAAACACACACACAGCACTCAGTCACACACAACTTTACATTTGACAGGACTGGGTATACAAATGGTAGATGAATACTGATTTGTACTGTCATATTACACAGTTATCACAAGCACCACAGACACTATAGTGTTGAAGGCTACCAGAAGCAAATGTCTACAGTGATTGACATTGGCACATCATGTGATATTGGCCAGTTGGATGTGTGGTAGGTGGGACAGGCCTCATGATGGAAATCTCTTTGTCACTGTCTGTCTCTCTCTTCCCCACATCTCTGTGTGTGTATGTTTGACCTATTATAGTGTGTTGACCTTGGATATGTGTGAGTATTCCTATCCCATGTGTGTGCAAAGCATGAATGATGTGCAGTGTGGTGTGGTGCACAGACATCTGTAACTGACAGATGTGTATAGTCCACTGTTGTTGTCCGACATGAGTTTAATTTCTCTAAGTGTAGGGGCATGCCCAGTATGACCTTCTGTGTTGCGTGTGAATCCATTCCAGGTAGGTTGTACTCCAGTACAGGATTTTGTGTTCTACACCTACAGCTAGCAACCTATTTCTGCAAGATATCTGTAGGTAGGTTGACAATATGGAGTCACAATGGGCAAAGGATAGTGTGATACTGTACCTATTGTGTCTGTGCTGCTTGTGTTACATGGCTGGTGTTGGCAGAGATATTCAGGCATATGTACTGTTTTACACTGTGAAGTATTATCTCATCACTGACTGAAAGATATACTTATTTGCTCATAGTTATTTATTGGGAAATGCAAGATGAATGACGCTGGGTCCAGTACTGTGGTCTGCAGTCTACATTTTCTTGCACACTCATGCCATTCTGGAGGGGTAGCTGCAGACACTTGCTGATGGGTCTGTGTAGATGGTCCAGCACCTTGGTACTGTGGTGGCTGAGGATCCTCTGCTTGTACATCTATTGACATAACAGAATGGCCATATCCTGCTGTGACCATACCTCTCAGCTGTACAGATTCACCCAGGTTACCCAGAGGCAGGGCTCATAAATCTGGTCAGCTCCCCATCACATTGTGGTTTACGAGCGGGTTTGTAGCCAGACATTACTGGGTTTGCAGGCAGGGGTAGTATGGGCACACATCAGAGTTTCAGACTTCACACACTTCATGGTGTCCATGCTTCTACACCCCCCACTCTTATTCTATCCTCTTCCTAACATTATGCGAGTGATATCTGTGAAGTATCCCTATAGTTGTCCCTTCATCCCAGCATTATTTAGGGGTTGGTCCACAGTTCATGCAGTAGGACATTGTGGGCATGCTACTGGGATTTGTTGACATGGCCTTGCATTGTGTTCTGTAGACTGTGTTATGTTGTTAGTTGGGACCCCATGGGATAACATACATTGGCAGTATAGGTGAGGCACAGGCCTTGGACAGAGGACTGTAGGGTATGTGGTAGTGATGCAGGCCACCTATAGCAAGCCAGTGCATTCTGTCACTCCTACATTCCCGGCTGCGAGCCACTGGATTACCCTGGGTTGACAGGGTAAGTGTGCGAGGTGTTAATGGCAACAGTTCCTGTCCATATTAATCCATTGTTCTGGATGCTGGCAGGCTGCTGCTTACAGCTAGGGACACACCTGCATAAGACATCTCTTCAGCATGCTGCATTCTGTGGGTATTCCCATACAGAAGTGGGGGTCATACTGTACTCATTCCCAACAGCAGGGATATGACCTGTGACAAACCTGTGGCTGATAGTAGGGTGAGCTGAATGCATATGTGATATGGAAGCTTCTTGCAGCTGACTCACAGATATACCTGGGATGTTCCCCTTATGCTGCCTTGTGCGGGGACGTAGGCTGTCTCTCATTACTTCATTACAATGCCCTTTGTGGTCTGCCACTGATTGGCCAGACTGCAGCAGTATTCCATACTACACAGACAACTAATGTGCTGCTAGCCTGTATGTACAATTCCAAAGTTGTATGCAGTTGGCAGTTAAATTTTATGTACTCTGTCTTGGGTACTTCCACCTGTGTACTGTGTGTTATGCCTGGGCCCACATTCATGACATGTCCATCTTTCAGATTGTGACAGATATTGACATTTGAACATTGAGTATGGATGACTGCTGAATTGGGTCTTTCTGGGATGTATTGTGATTGGCACTGCAGTTGTCAGATCATGGCCCTGTCGACAGCACTGGCCATAGGCCACTGAGACACCACCCTCCATGTCTACATGCTGACCACTTCCACACAATATACAACACACAACAGCCTGCATATTGCACACATGCAACAATCTAGCCTGTACATTGGGCCAGCTCAGGTAATCTGTGCTCCACTGTTGTGAAACCCACAAGTACATGTTACTGTATTTCTACATAGGATTGTTGGGGGGGGGGGGCACAACTGACAACTGTAAACATTTGCTATGGCTGTACTGTATTTCAGGTACTCTGTTGGCTTCCATTTCATTTTATTATCTGACCTATCATGCAGACTAGAGGCATATCAGTAGAGTACAGATCTTATATTTTATTGACCTATATTTCAGTTTCAGACTTCTTACCCTTCAGAACTAACATACAACTGCCTGACCTGTTGTAGTCTGTCTGTGTAGGTATGACGGGGGGCTGTTCTCCATTGCCATCAATTGGAGGCCTTAGCACAGCCTTTCTTTATGGTCATCTACACCTGTCCTGCTGGCTGAGGCTGTTGTTGGGTATGTGAGCCTCACTGACATGTATGTGTGTGTCTTATGGACACAGATTGGGGCCACCACATGTACTTCTCTGGGATTTGTCACCTTGTCTAGTACTGCCTACTTTGTTGACACCAGTATTTGTTATGGATTTCATGTTGCCCATATAGGTATCCACTGTCTGCTGCCATCCCATTCAGCCACCCAGTTCCCTTGCATGCTCACATCCATACCATAGATACAACTAGCAGAACATACTACTCCATTCAGCAATTGATAGGAAGAGTGACTTACCTTTTGGCTGTGCCAGTGTTGAGGATGGTGCTGGAGAGCTGTCTATGTCTGATGCACACAGTACACTCCCTATACATGGTAAAACACACGTAGTGTCATGTTTGGCATCCCTTGTACTGTATGCGCGAGTCAGAGAGAGGTGTCATTCCCTGGGTGCCTACCATGTCAGTGTATGTGCTATGTGTTGCCTCTTTGCCAAAGCCTGGGCTTACTGGGCACACCTCCTTCTACCTACATGGGCAGGCTCAGGTTGTTCTTCCTCTGAGTCACTCTGTGCCTGTGCTAGCCTTGGCAATGATGGGGGCCTGAGTAGCCCTGCCCAGTGGTGTTCCTGCTGCAGCTGTTTTTGAAGGATCATATTGTGTAGCATGGCACATACAATAAATATTTGTGTACATGTAGCTAGAGAGCACTGCAGTGCTCCACCAGGTATGTCCAGGCACCAGAACTGTGACTTGAGCATCCCAAACACACGCTCCATTATGATTCTGGTTTGTGCATGTGCCTCATTATGGAGTTCTTGTTTGGGTGTGTGTGCATTTCTGTTAGGTGTCATCAGCCACGGCTCCAGTGTGTAACAAGTATCTCCCACTAGGTGGCCATATGGGATGTCCCCACTGGCAAATCCCTGGTACAGCTGTGTCATATGCCAGATGTGGGAGTCATGATAGCTTCCAGGGCTGCCAGCACACACATTCATGATAATGCCTTGGGCATTGCACACGACCTGGTAGTTGATGGAGGGGAAGCCCTTCCAGTTTATTTAGACCCTACCCCGCTCACCGGGTGGTACTTTGATGTGTATGTGTGTGCAGTCTATAGCACCCACTACCTCAGGATATTCTGCTATTTGGGAAGAGATGCATATTGCTGGTCAGTGCCTCACGGGTGTTGTGGAAATGTATGTGCTCACTGGCATGTGCTGACATGGCATCCTGGAACTGGTGGAGTACCCTGGATGCTGATGCCTGTGAGATCCCCATGCTATCCCCAGTTGGCCTTTGGAAGGTTCCAGTGGCTAGTATTCTTAAGCTTACACATACCTTGGTATCCACTGGGATGGGTTTCCCTCTGTCGGTTCTGTGTGTGAGGCGTGGCCAGCACAGCTCAACAATTTGCTGTAGGAAGTCCCTGTCCACCCTATAGTGCTCCACTATCTCCAGCTCATGTAGCCCCTGGTAGGTTACCCTGGGTCTGTACACTCTTCTCCTTTTCCTCACTGTGGGTTGGTCATCAGCATCCCCATCTTCACCACCCTCAGCCTCTTCCACATATTGATGTATGAGAGCGACAGCAGCCCTTATCATTTTGTTAGCTTTGTCAGTTAAAATTTACTTGTCTGTGTACATCGGTGGTGTAGAGTTTGTGGGGAAAAAACAGTGTGGAAGGTGTTTGCATAGTTTATAGTAGTATGCTGGGCTGGCCTGCTGCCTGTGTAATTGGCTGATTCTGATACATTTCACCTGACATTCTCCTTGATTGCCTTCCTACTGCTGTTTTCCCTTCCCATTGCCTTCCCATTTAAGCCCCAAGGTGTGCTGCACATACCCAGTGCTCAGATGTGAACAGAGCTGCTATTTCCTGTTTTTTTTTTTTTTTTTTTTTTTTTTTACAACCCAGTGCACACCACACACACCCGTTTAGGCAATGGAAATACCTTTTAGCAGAAACTGACCCTCCCTGGACATGAACACACTCTGCTTTTCTTGGAATAAGACATTACAGCCTCAGACACACACCCTTCCTTAGCTGTGCTTAGCTAAGGGCAAACACGGGCCACAGAGCTCCAATAAGCTTACAGCATTCATGACACTCCCTCCTTATGAGGTCATCTAGCTCTTATGCTTATACCAAGGTGTTGCTGCACCTACATGGTTGGGTGCAAGCTAGCACTGAGGGGAAATCTGTGATTCAGAATCATTCCCCTCATTTGCATAGAACTGACTGCTAATGCATGGTTACAAAACTGACACTCAGCCTTCTCCCTTAGCAACCACTATTCCATGGTATTGTTGTCTTATGCATGCCACTGGCTATTATGGAAAAATGCTGATTTGGGTTTAAAAGCTTATTTCCAACTTTTTTTCTTATTTTCAGGCCGATCCCTTTTACGCACCGCTGACCTATGCTTAAAACGGCTGAAATCGGCCAAAAAAAAGTTATTTTTTACAATTTTGCAACTATTTCCCATACCAATGGCCATATATTTGGCCATTGGCATCCCTACTACATAGAATACATGCTTTCTTTCGAGCTGTCATGCCTCCGTTTTGTAATTTGCAGAAATGTATTCAGTTAGTAGCCAAATACATTTCTGCAGGTTACACTATTCCTGCACGGACACCTGCCTGCTTCCTGGATCGCTGATTCACCTCATTTGCATGGTTTTCACCAGCAATGGGGTAATTAGCATACAGGAGCTGTGTCCATGCAGGAATAGTGTAGGAACGCTTGTGCACGTCCGGGGAACTTGTTCCTGGATTGCACGTCGGCCATATTGCATGCAGCACTATTCCTGCACGCCATGCAGAGCTTTCTGAATCCCGGGGATAGTTTGTGTGCTAATGCCATATTTCTGACTATCTTTTTTTGTGGAGAAAGTGTCATTTATTGGGTACAGATTTTTAGTTGTATATGAAACATACACTACTGCTATTTTCCTGTGTAAGTAGTTGACACAGAGGACTAAGGCTATGAGCTGTTATCGAGCTATTTCCTGGGATACAGAGTTTGTTTCTCTCTTCATCATCAACCTCAGTTTTCCCATTGTCTTTTCTACATGGGGTCAGGGAATCATGTTAACTGTCGCCATCTCTCTGTATTCAGTGCCACATTCCTGCTTTCTTCAACACTCATGCCTTACTGTTGCAGGTTTTCTCTCGCACAATCCATCCACCTCTTTGCTCGACACCCCTGTTTCCTCTTGCTGTCTTCCTGTCTGTCCTATATCTTCTTCACTGGATTGTTTTCTGCTTTTTTGCATGTGCCTGGACCACTGTAATCTGTTTTCTTTGGTCTTTTCTGCGACTGGAGCTACTTTCACTTCTGCTCTTGTGTCCTCATTTCTTGATCTGTTCCACAGTGAACATCCTACTAGCCGTCTCAGGCACTTCATTTTTAACACCTCTAGCTTACTCATTTGATCTGCCTTTATTGCCCAGGTTTCTGTACAATACAGTAGTAGTGATTGCACCACTGTTTTGTACACCTGACTTTTCAGTTTCTTTGACATTCTTCTGTCATACGCTACACCTGACATTCTGCCATTTGACTGTAGCCCCTCTGATTCCAGCTTGACCTCTTCATTTAGACTTCCCTTCTCCTCAACCACCCCCTCCCAGATACTTTAAGCTGCTAACCTGCTTCACTATCTTCCCTTCTATCTATGATGATGATGATGATTTCCTCAGCCTACTGTGCGATTTTAAGTAAGTCACTTAACCCAACAGTGCTTTGGAGCAATTGCTAGTTTGTGCTAGGCTTGTTAATGGTCTCCTAAACTCCATGTCTAATAACTACCTGTGAGCCCACTAAATGACGTTGCCTGTACAAAGACATAGCATTTTTCATTAAGATGTGATTTGCCATATATCATAATATTGTGTTTTATTAACTTATTCCTCTGTATCATTGACAAAAGCAGGCCATTCTTCTTTAAATGCAAACAAGGTCAATTCATCTGCAAAGAACATTTTATAAGACCACCACACAGGGAACTAGAATACATTGTTAGACGTTTCTGTGTAGTAGCAACTTTAAAAAGGCATTTTGTAAGTCTGTTCTGTTCTAATTGCAGTCATCAGAGAACATGCCTTGAACTAACACTGATAAATAGTGAGCAGTGAACCTGTGTATAAGTCACTGAAAACCATGCATAGTTGCAGATGCTGATTTTGTGAAGCTGTTTTTTGTTTTGTTTTGTGTTAATCCACTTACAAAAACAAAAGTTTTTCAGATTTTTAGATTAATGTGCATCCTGTGAGCAATAAGTACTATGAAATTTTAATGCCTGTTATTTTTAACTATCTGTAATCCTCAGTCATTTACCAGAAGAGCAAAAAATTTGAGGGACACATCAAAAACAAGAGGTAAAATCCAATGTTCTGTAAAACTCGACAGTTGTAGAAATGTTTTACATTGGCACATCAGGTGATAGATTGGTCAGTATCAGATGTGATTTTTTTCACTTATTTGCTAGGGTTTTGCCTGAGACTCTCTAACATTGTTGGTGGTAAGTTTAGAATGTTACAGCAGTAACATGCAGCTGTCAAACTACATTAGCGCTGTAACATTTTAAGCAAACGCATGACTGTGGTCTGGTGCTCACCATTATCACTGAATTAGCTGAACCAAAAAGATTATTTTTTTTAACCATAGCAATGGCATACAGGAATATATGACTCTGTGTTCTTCATCATCTCCAAACTAAACCAGAGGATTATTTTTTACCCACTGCATACAAGAATATATGCATCCCTCAAAAGTTATGCTACAGTATGCAGTATGCAAATCTAGTTACATTAAATACTCCAGTAACTACAAACAAACAATTGCATGTAATGGCCCTAATTCAAAAAAACATTCTAAATGTAAGTATCAACAAATAAAAAAATAACTTATACAAAATGACAGTAATTCCCAAAGCTGCTCTAAACATAGGCATTAAGCAGCAGCAAATGAAAAGATGATAAAATCCATGATTCCAAAAACCACTTAGCCTTAACTTCTACCTCTAAGAAATGCAAATGTCAATGTAGACTTTCACATATTAATGATCTTATAAGAATAACAAAACATTTATGTTCATGCGTTGATTTTATTGTTTGTTTTATCTTTGCCATATGGCCCAAATTTCTGACTGAAAGGGTCTCATAAGCAGATCATCAGACCTGTTAACAAATGCAGATAAATAAATGTAATGTTTTGTGATTACTGTAAGTATCTAAATTACCATTGTATTCTACTTTTGGTTAATGTGTATGTACTTATGGAGCTTTTCTCCCCGGGCCTCCATTGAAAAGGGGCTTTGGCTCAGATGGACACTCCCAGTCAACAAATGTAAAATAAAATAAAATCCATTCTGATCATGCTGTCTAGTTAAGTGACTGTCAGACAAGCATATAGAGGCTAAGGTAATCAAACCCTAGACTAATACAGGATGAAGCTTGTATGTTCATATTTTTTTCACTTGCTAATAACAAATAGATACTTTTCAAGTACAATTGTGGCTGTACTGTCTGGTCAAGTGACTTACAAGCAGGCAAAAAAAGACAAAGGGAGCCATATTCTGCACTAATATGGGATGGCGGTCATTAACATATCATGTAGCCTGAGCTCTGTCTGTACTAACTTAGAAACAGTAAAATAAGAAAAAAAATGGTGTACAGTTTTCACTGAGCATACACCAGGTAGTGACTGAAAATGATCTGTTAACTGTATCACCAAACTGTTGTATGTTAGTAAACACATATATTTGATTTACAACTTGGGTGTTCTGTCATGTTAAGTGACTTACAACAAATAGAGGCCGAAAGACTCAAACCCTGGACTAATCCATGATGAAGCAAAGTGCACTTAAGTCAGCCAGTGCAGCAAGATCATTTGGGGCTGCATATATGCTCTTCCTTATGTCAGGCTACCATGCAACATGTGAAGACTGTGACTCCCTAACAGCATCAGGATGTCTTCTGTCCTCAACAGAGCTGTTGGTTACCTTCTATGTTAAGACTTTCAGGTGTTTCTGAGAACATTAAATTAGAACACAGACATTGTTCTGATCTGTCCTTCATTACTCCCAAGTTATGTGTACTAGTGCTTAGCCACCACCTTGTGTGGCAGTAGGGTTCAAATATTGCTGGTGCATGTATAATTTAAACAAAAGAAGTGAATAATTCGTAGAGAATTAGTAAAGCCCAGATAAAACGAATGATGAAATGAGGATCTGCATGCAGAAGAAGAAAAAAGGTAAAAGGGTAGTTAATACCAGTTCTCATTCTAATGCACCTGACTTTATAATCATATCCTGTATCCAGTTGCCATCTCTCAAACTCGCATCAGTCTTTTAACTTGAATTTTATTATGAGTTGTTAATGCAAATCTATGTTGAAAAAGAGAGGCATTGTACATTACTTTAATAAAATGTTATCATAAGAAGAATATGCAAAACATGCAGGGTACCTCCAGATTTCCATTAAGTTCATCCCAAATGTCTACATACTCTACACTATTCTGTTCTTAATTTTGCCTTTTCCGTGCCATAAGCACCAGAGATTCTAAAAGCATAAGCAACACATGCTTTAGACTCTGTTATATTCACATTAACCTCTTATAAACAAAAATTTTCATGGTCTGTTTTCTGTTAGCAGTTTCTCTTCATTCTTAATCTGTTACAAATGCACAACCACACAAGGTCTCATAAATGTTCACAATTATACATGGCTGACCAGATTCTTAAAAACTCCAAAACTTTGCCCACTTTAACAGGTTAAAGGATGATTCCCCTCCTCTCTGCTCCAGCATGTAATCAAAACAGTTAAAGGTGAATGAATTTGTTTAATGCATCTGTTCTTTTACCTTGCTTCTTGAAGTTAAGTGTGGTCTCCTCTCAGGTAAGGAAATATTCTGCTGCTGGTGTTTCCATTCAGCTGTAATGTGCCTTTAACTGCCTGATGTTATCGAATCTTAGGGCTGAGGACTCTGTCTCCATATACTTTTCCAGCTTCAGTCCCCCAGCCTAGATCACAGAGCTTTTGTACTTCTCCAATGTTGCTGCCAACAAGGCAGTGCTGCAAGCAGTCAGCAATGTCCAGTGCCAGGCTCTGGGGCTCCCAAACACTCAGACCACTCCTGTCAGCTCTTATGCAAGCACTGGCACTTGGACATAAATGTCAAGCCACTGACTGAGCCACAAATGAAACTGGATGTGCTTGATGCAAGGCTCTGACACCCTGCAGTGCACACAAGTAAATAGACCAAGTACAAACCACAGATCTTTTGATTAAGTAAAAAAAATGTGTAATGCCTACTCCATGCTGAAAGCCCACATATTAATTCTTTACGTTTCCTGATGCTTGCTATTCAGTGTCCATAGGTTGCACCTGAAGCCCTGTGAGCCTGCTTATCCAGTCAGTTGCAGTAGGAGGCAGGTGTAGCTCAGACAACACTGCTGATTTTTGTATTGTTTGTCATCAGAGCAGAGTGTTTCAGTAATACACACAGTCTGTAGACCTCAGAGAAACACAGAAGTATCACAAAACATACTTCAAAACAAAAATGTCCATCCTTATCACTGTTGCAGTAATTATGACATGTAGAATCTCCTGCCAAAGATAACCCAACATTCAGCCAGTATACCAAAGCCTTTACATTCTCCCAGCACTGTATTTCAGACATATGCCTCCTGCACAGGCATATGGCATAAAGGTAACATATGTACGCTCCATATTCAAAACAGATTTCCAGCATTCCAAGCACCACAGTTGGACATTGATATGAGCATCCTTTGCTGAGCTGGTTTCTATTGAGTAATTTAGAGCTAATTGTCCCATTTGGTTTCATGGTTTTTCCTCTTTTATTTGTGTACTTTAGGGTTCATGTCATCCAGGAAGGGAAAATGTCACTGTTTGAGGCAGATTCCCCATAAAGACCATCACACGAAGTGCTTATTCTTTCTAGGTGCTTCACATGATCATACCCAATGTACCATTTGTCAGGCTTTTGTTCCCAAAATGCTTTACAGCTGTCTGTCATCTTTATCCAAGTGTCTTGAGAACTAGTGTCTCAGATTTTTGACCCAGGGTACTGTGGTCGAATCTACACATCCCAAGATAGCCGTCTTTTAAAAAGAAAGTCACAAAGTCTTGGTTTGACTCTGCTGCTGTCCATCCTCTGTCAGACATCCCTCTCAGGGTGAGTGAAGAACCTGAAGGCGTCCAGTGCCAACAACGGTTTCCACTGCAGCTACTCTGTTGGAGACCAGCATGGAACCCACTTCTCACGTGTCTTCTGGTACAGTACAGACATCTACCGTGGATGTTGAGGTGGCACCACAGCTGACCATTTCTGAAGGGCCAAGGGGGATTTTCACAGATTCTGCTAAGGGAAGAGGTCTCTGGTACCCTTATTGAGGATAGTCATGGCTTATAGCCTCCTAGGTTGGTAAAAGCAGACTTCCCACTAAAGAACAGCAAAAAACTAAGCACATTCCTCCCACTGCTAAGAATCCTCAGAGGAAATGGTAGGACTTTACCCAGGGCTTGTTCAATGCTGTAGTGGTTTTGAGACTTCTTCATGGAGCATCTGTTACTGCTTTTTCTTGGTCATCTACTCCAGCCAAAAGGACTATGGAGCCTGATTCTTCAGATGAGGTAGAGGATTCAGGAGATAAGTCATTGGTCTACTCCTCACAAATTACCTCACCCTTTGGATTGTGGAACTGAGGAAGAGGATTCCTTGAGTCCTGGTTCTCCATTTGAGGAATTTCTTCTGGAGGCACAGTAATTTACATGATGGAGCTCTTTAAGTGGGATTGATCACAACTCTCTGATATTCAAAAAAGGTATTATGAGCTTTTGCAGATGGAGTTTTCTAAACCTTCAGCTGTTCCCCTTGTGTTGGATGCTTTGTTGGATATATTTGCAGCTGCCTCTTTTGCTCCTGATTCCCAACTTCTGTCATCTAAGAAGCATGACCATTTTTGTAAAGTGCCTGAGGCCTTTAAGTATCTCTCAAGTGTCTTCCTTCAGACCATGTTGTGGCCTCTGTTTCTGCTGACAAGCAAGCCAAGCTTTTACCCTCTTCCATACTTCTTCCTTCTGATAAGGACATTTGGGCTATGGAGAGGCTGGGGAAGATGGTGTACACTTCTGCCACTCTGGACTTCAGGGCCATAAGTTATAAAACCCATATGACCGGGTATGTTTTGGCCATTTTGTCTAGATGTTTGGGGGGGGGGGGGTTGTCGGACCTTTCTGACCCTGAAGGTAAGACTGCTGCTCTCTCCCCCCTTCTCCGGCTGCCCATCACTCCATCAAATGTAGTTATGATGCAGCTGATGGATCTTCTGGAGCTACTGCTTCAGATTCAGTTATCAGGAGGTACACTTTGCTTTGTCTGCAGACTCTGTCTGATGATATAAACTCATCACATCTGAGTGACGCCTCCAGGTACATATGCAGTTATCTCTTACTGATGCCTCTAGGTGTCAAATATTGCTTGTTCATATTTGCATCAGTAATTTATTTTGTATTTATTTATTTTACATTTGTTAACCCGTTAGTCCAGTTGAGCGTTTAGCTCATTTTCAGTGGAGACCCAAGGTGAAAAGCTCCGCAGTCAGTATTTACATTTTACTTACAATCAGTAAGACATTTTCATTTGCAGCTAAACAAACAGAGAAAGAACATTTACAATAAGTTATACAGAAAACAGTTGGGTACAATGTCAGAAATCATACTGCAGAAACTTAGGCACAATGTCATGAAAGGAATACAGTGTTCATAATTCCTAAGTGGTTATATACAGTATAGGTACAGAAGGAGTAGTAAGGGGATGAAGTGGTTAAGCAAAGAGACAGGGGTAGATGTTTATTAAGCTAGACAGTGGAAGAGAATGACGGGAGGAGGAACAGAATCGAACCTATTAATTCCTAAACCACGCTGTATACAAAGTTTTAAAAGATTTCATCTTAACGCTTACACACTGGCAAACTCAACTGAATTAATATTTGACCTCTGTCTAGTGCAGGTAAAGAGATATTAAATGTTTTTATGATATTAATTTACATAGATATAGTTTTCACATTTTTTCTAAATATCTCAACAGCTAAGTAACACAGACAGAACTCCGTACCATCATATGAAACCTGTCAGCTAGATGAATAAAATGCTGCTGATGGCATGTGTGTAACTTGAGTGGCTGCTGAGAATATTGTGAGTTGTCTACAAAATATTACAAATGTAATTAATGGTTACTGTGTGTACTGTTACTTAACAAATTCAGGTTAAGACATAGAACCTAAAGAATACTATGACTATAAAATAGTTTGTGCTGAAGAGTTTGCCATTTATACATCTTTCATTATTCCTATGGTCCCAGAGATATGATTATTTGTTTGAAATGTGAGGACATAATTTGATTCTGTCAAAAGGCTTAGGCTCTGCCCATTGAAAATTGCAGTGCAAAACTCCTGAGCTCCATTGGAGTGAGTGAGTGAGTAAAGGCCAGCCTCCTAGATGCTTTTTCGGACAATCAAAATCTCTCTGTTATGGCTGCTGCTAACTTGTTTAAGAATTTAAAAGACAAAGGTAAAGTGATGCAGGATATTAAACACATCTTTGTTTCTTCAGTACCCACATTTCAGAGAAACTATCCATCTCAGTTTGCCTGTGTGTTGGCAGCCTCACAAACCTTCTAAGAGGGAGAGTGTTCCAAAGCATATGTTCTCTCGTAAACCTACCCAGATTTCTAAAACTCAAAAACACCCTTATCAGGACAAGTCTGACATAATTTCTCTACTTCCCCCCAGCCAGGTCCCTCTGTCTCTCAGGCTTTCCCTGTTTCGCAACAGATTACTTCAGACTCCTGAGTCCTTTTACATTATCTGTCATGGTTATTTTATGGTTTGGACCCCCCCCCCCCCCCCTTCTCAGATCTTCTTCAGCCTCCTCTGACAGATCAGCTTCCTTGTTTTTCTGTGGTTCTAAAGGACTTGCTGGATCAGGGCACCATTCAATCCATTCCAGGATACCAAAGGGGAACACAGGGCATTACTCCAGAATGTTTCTGGTTCCCAGAAAGAGGGGTCTTGTAGACTAGCCCTAGACCTCTCCTTTCTAAGTACTTTTCTAAGTATTTCCTCCTTCAAGATGCTTTTACTCCAGACTTTGTTTCCCCTCTTACTTCCACAGGCTTTTATGGTCTCCCTAATTTAAAGGATGCCTGTCTTGATAGTCCCATTCACTCTCTATTCAGGACATTTTTGCATTTCACTGTTTCTTCCTCTCATTTTTAGTTCCCTGCTTTGCCCTTTGGTCTTTCTATGGCCCCAAGAGGGTTCATCAAATGTCTGGCCCCTGTCATAGCCTTTTGCAGACATCAGAGAATCCAGATATTCCCCTATCTAAACTGGGGGCAGTTAATTTGATCCCCCAAGATGAGCACACCCTTCATGAAGGCCTAATGCATACAAGTACTTTGTGCCAAACCATGCCTTAAAATCCAGTGCCAAGAAATGCATTATAGTACATTTTGGGAAGTCAGCCACCCCAGGTAACTATATCATCAGTAAAGCACCCCTAAAAGCTGATTCAGTAGTCAGGGATCCATGAGCTCACCTAACCTTTGACCAACATATGTCTAAGGTAGTAAAAAAATCCTTCTATGTTGCTCAACGTATAAGCAAGGGCATGTCATCTCTGTCCAGAGAGGTCACTGTATCACTGTACTTGGCCCCCATCAGACACATCATACAGTGTAATGCCTTCTTCAGTATGTACCTGACCAGACACATGCAGCAACTGCAACATCCACAAAGGGTCCTTCCAAAAAGAATACTGGAGTAAACATGACGTCCTACACTAATTTTCTCAAAGCTCCGTCTCTTTACTTGGTATCATACAGACTTCTGAGAGATGTTTGCCTGTTATAAAAGGCATCCCTGGACCCTGTTTTGATTAACCTTTTGCACACCTGCAAACAAACAGCATCGCAACCAGTAGAGTAAAAGACCTAAATTTTACTTGCAACATAAATAGGACATGTTAAGACATGTTTCTCATGGAATTCCCAGTCTCTGGAACAGGTTCTCCATCCATGTGAACAAGAGTTGCTCTCTATACCTATTTAAGTGCAACTTGGACAAATGAATGGGTAATCAGAAATTGATCCATGCTGTGTAGCCTATGTCACTGATGGACAGAGGCAGTCAGTACATCATCACCTGTACAATTGAAATTTGTGGATCAAATTTGGGTTACATGGCTTGACTTATAAGGGCCCTAGTGGTCATTAGCGTAGTATAAACCTATGAACCTAAGTAAGTAACATGCAGTCCTGACCCCTGTGTAGTCTAGTAGTGGGTCTCAGACATGCAGCTTGCTGACCTTTGGAAAATAACTGGTTCAAAAGACACTCCACTAGAGATGTGCCTGCTTCATGATTGTGTCCCTTGTAGACATCTGTGCCGCAGTTCACTAGGTGTTATTGTCTCAAACCTGACTCTAGGTATTGGCCCTTCTTTTGGTAACAATGTATTTCTGGACATAACCTTTTAATTCATTACCTTTTGAATGCCTTTACATGCTTCCACCTTGCTAGTTACTGCTTAAGATTCAGTCCCAGAACCCACCAAGTGGAGATCCCTAGTGTCAGGTATAACAAGTATGTTTTTAACTTGTTAAATGAAGTATGAAATTAGTCTCCTTTCTAGGTCACATATGGTGCACTGTCCTCCTGCATATGGGCAGCCAACCCCTTCATCCGGTCTCAGATGTTAGAGTACACTGTATATTAGGTATTTTACTTGATAATACTAAACATGCCAAATTTGCATTGGTCTTAATTAGTAAGGTGTGCTTGATCAGTTGTTATGGAGACCTGGTGGGCTCAGGAGCAATTTTTGGTCTTATAGTTGGTGTGCAATGTTACTTTTTATGGCAGCATTGGAAAAATGCTCCTAAATATGGCATCTTCTGAGAAAAATACCAACCTAACCAAACTGATGTATCAACCCACCCATAATAGCCACATTTGTATATCAGGTAATGTGCTAAGAACACCTTTTGTGTATCTTTATATTTACAAAATCAGATACTTGAGTCCTTTAGCTACTGAACTATTCACTCATTAATTTAGCTGCTACCTTTGCAAAAAAAAAAAAAAAAGTTGAGCCATGCCTTTCAAATAGTTACTGGCAATAAAAATGGAACGTGAATTAAATATTTCCCACTTCCAAACAAACCCACCCTTACATGCTTGAATACATTCAAAACATTAAAACTAATTGCAAACATGATAATGTTTCTTACATAAAATATACTCAAAATTTTAAAATAACTGTCTACTGTTTACAGTTTTAAATGTCACTCTTGGCTAATTTAAAAAATATATTGCTCGGTATCGAGCAGATATCTTCATTTTCTGCTAATGGTTAAATAATGTAAACTCCACTTTTAAATGGACTTTGCGTTTTCACAGAGTATTGAAAGATGTACATTGTGGCACTGGAAATTATATTTTTTCTTTGTGCACTGTTTAACAACTATCGCTCAGTATGCACATTATGTATCTTAAACATTAGGTAAATAAAGAGAACCAGGGAAAAAGGAAGAAAGCAGGTGGGAGTAAATATTGTATAAAATTTCATAAAAAAGAAAATGCAGAAATACCTGGGAAACACAGAGAGAGGAAAATAGAAACAATTCAGATACCTTTGTAAACTGCAAATAACATTTGAAATGTACATATTTATTTAAAAATCTATCTCTGGACACCTGGTTATTCTTTGTGTATGGTTAAGGTTGGGTCTAGTTCACGCACACAAATATACACAAACGAGCATACATCCAAAAGAGTTTAATCTGAAAAAAAAAAAAAACAAGCACATTAAGTATTATAACAACCATTTTTACAATCAAGAAGTATGGCTGCATGCTGAAAAAGACGTCTGGATAAAAATTCGCCATCTAGTGGTGGAAGTTCTAAATTAAATGGTCAGTAGCTTTGTATGGGAGAAAGGGCACAAGCATGCAGGCAAGTGCTTTAATTGTGCATGATGGAATAATTGAAAATGCTATGGAATCCAGCATTTTGATTTATTTATAGTTCATTGGTACGACCATAATGTAATGTAACATGCTTCTTAAAAATCTAACTTAAGAACGGATGCAGTATTTAAAGCACAGTGATGCACTTTAACAGGCAAGTATAAGTAACAAACCATTGAAAATGGGTGTAAACTATTTGCCGTATACAATTCCAAATTGGGCAGACTCTGATGCAAGAAGTGGGTTTTTGCATTTTTGTCTTCTTAAGTGTGACTTCCCTTCTTTGGACCAGTGATCAAGGAGTCTCAGTCCTCACCACTGACACTAATGGGGAACGTTCACAGTGGGAAAGATAGACACGCACAGTATTTTCAGTGGCAGCTCTCTGCCCCAAATACAATTTCCCTTAAGAGCACACAGCAGATGCACACTGCAGTCCTGCAGCTAGGCTTCCTCTCCAGGCCCCAAGAAAGACTCCCCACTGACACTATAAAGCTGAGTCCTTAGCCGAGTGTTCCAAGCCAAGTCCTCCACCATCCTTTCTGTGAAATAAGTGCTCTTTGTCCCTGTTCAAAGTAACTGTCTCACACACATACACCTGGGAAAGGCTGGCAGTGCTTACCCACTCTAACACCTCCACCCAGACTATAAGGTAGATTTACTGCCACCAGAACACCCAAAGCCATCTACTTTAAGGTTCTGCAAAGTTTCTCAATTACACTTAGTAAATGTAATATTTATACAAATAGTAGTATTTAGCCAAGCAGCAAGACTTTCAGGAATGTGGAGCCAAAGTGCCACAAAGTAAATACAGGTACTCTGAAAGGTTAAATATTTTCTAAAAGACCAACCACAATGAAGGGTTTAGATATATTTAATAATAAATAATAAAAAAGGAATATGAAAATACTAAATATCTGTTTACAATAAACACCAGAGTTTCAATCACAGGAAATATAAAAAACCACCACAGATGGAAAGAAACAGATACAGGAAAAAAAACTACATTTAGCTAATCTCACTGTATTTTTCTGAGTAAAGTATGACTGTTCCGTAGTTACTCACTAAAGCAAGGCAAGACGAAAGTAGATGAGTATCGCTTGTCAGGTCCAAAAACAGAGTACACTTGTGACATCTCCCAGTAGTATTTGAATACAATTTCAGTGCTGGCTACAGAATGACATCACACCTGGTCACCTGCCTCTGTGTATCCCCCTCACTAGAAACTGAGCCAGGATCTGGCACTAACGTGCCACAATGCACACACACAGAACTTTAGCTTAGGTATATTATTACAGCATCTGGAAATTGAACAAACCCAACACTACTCCCCTTCCTGCAGAAACTAAGCTGTTCTCTGGCAACATTCAGTCCTGTGACGTAAAATCTTTATGGCCTAAACCAAGTCATATAATTTCAGGGTATTTTTCTTAAGGTTAGCTGGGCTGAGCTTAAACCCTTCCTTTCCAGTATTCTCTGTTAAAATATATTCATTTCATCACTTACAACAATACAACCTGACATACATGTGTATTTCTTTTCTGTCCAGCAGGACCCACTGTTGATACATTTTTAACATAAGCAACTTTACAAATGCATTTTAACACAAATATCTGTACAAATCAGTTTGATATTCAAATGACATATAATTCTTTACCAAACTATAGCAAGCTGTGCTGGTATATATTACACATGCATTTCCCTACACTCCCTGGCAGAGTTGACACTACCTCACATAATCACAGTAAGGATGACTGCCTAAACATTTTTCTTAGGTTTATAGGTTTATACTAGGTTATCTGCCCTAGGGCATTTATAAGTCTAGCCAGAGTGTGTTTGGCTTTCGCCACCCATTTAAATGAATTTTACTGTGCCCTTTTTGAAGTTTAGTTTATTGTGCCTCTGTCTAACAGTGACACAGAAGTGATACCCGGGGTAAACCTACGATCTCCCATCCACTCATCAAGATTCCTCTTGAAGAGAGTCAGTGAGGGACTCTGCCTAACCTGGACCGGGATTTTATTCCAGAGTGAAGGTAGCCTCTGGGTTATGAATCTGTCCCTCCAGCATGTCCTATTTATTTCTGTGCTGAGGTTTAAGTCCCTCGAGCGCATGGCTCGATGGGATTTGGATTTTCTGAGGTGTAGCATGTCCATCAATTCTGGGTTGGACATGGCTTTGTACGTCAGGCACAGATCGCCTCTAAGCAGGCGGTAAGCAACCGAGTAGAGCTGAAGTTTCTTTAAACGGGCAGCATATGGCATCTGTTTGAGCCCTTTGATCCTCTTGGTGAGGTACTTTTGGGATCTTTCTAGTCGCTGCAGGTGTCTGGTGAGGTACATCCCAAAAGGGGCATTGTACTCGATTATGGGCCTGATGAGGGATGAGTAAAGAGGCACAATGACCTCCCCTGATCTGGATGTGAATCCTTTCATGATTAGGTGGGCTATATAGAATGTTTTTCTAACCACTTTGGCCACATGGTTATCAAATGAGAGATTACTATCAACTTGTGTCCCCATATCCCTAATTACTTCTTCCGTACTTAGTGGATTACCACCTATGTGGTAATTTGTGGGCACTTTGTTTTTGCCAAAGGGGATGACTATACACTTTTTGGCGTTTAGCTTGAGGCCATGGCTGTGGCACCAGTTGTCTGTTTCTATGAGACCCTTTTGGAGGATGCTTGTGTCAGCTGGAGAGTTGATTATGGCGCCCAGTTTGCAATCATCTGCGAACTTAGTCAGCCACAGTCCTTCTGTGCTGGCCTGTACCTCCAAGAAGTATATACCAAACAGGAGAGGCCCCAGGACTGAGCCCTGTGGGACGCCACTCGTAACTGGTTTGGAGTCTGACATGGCTCCAGCAATTCTAACCATGTGGGTTCTGTCCTTAAGCCAGTTTGCAACCCATCTAATGACATAGGGGTTTATATTTAAGCTGGATAGCTTATCAATGATGCCCGAGTGGGGTATTGTATTGAAGGCTTTTGCGAGGCCTAGGTAGGCTGTGTGGATCACCTCCCCCCTCATCAATGGCCTTGGTGACTGTTTCAAAAGAAATTGACCAGATTTAAGAGGCAGGATCTGCCCTTAACAAAGCCGAACTGGGTAGGATCCAGCGTCTGTAGGTCCCCAATATCCCCATTTATGAGATCCATGATGATCCTTTCCATAGCTTTGCAGACCAAGCTAGTCAGGCTTATGGGGCGATAGTTTCCAGGATCCATTGAGGCACCACCTTTGTGGAGAGGGACCACTGTTGCTATACGCCACTCTTTGGGTACATAACCTGTAGTAAGGCTAAGATTGAATAGTAGCTTTATGTTTGGGTTCAGCTTCTCTTGGAGTTCATGTAGGACGCAGCCCGGGACACCGTCTGGTCCCATTGATGCTGTGTTTTTTGCTTTGGAAAGGGTGTTTTTTACCTGAGCGGCTGAGATGTCAGGGGGGCAGCACTCTGCTGGAATGGTTATTTGCACTTTTGGTGGGGGGGGGGGGTGGTTTGCGCTGAACCTGTCGGCCAGGATGTTGGCAATGTCTGTAGGTTCAGTGTATTTTTTGTCATTTTGGACTAATTCTGAGCATATCTGGGAATTCCCACTCAGGTTCCTAACATAACTAAAGAAAGCTTTGTGATTATCTTTAGTGCCCTGTGCAATTTTTTTCTTGAAGCTGGCCTTAGATGATTTTATGAGTGCCCGTAGTTTTTTGCTAATACTGATCAGAGGTGCCTTCCCTTTTTGGGATTTTGCCCTGTCATGTAGTAACTTCCTTCTTCTATTGTATAGTTTGTTTATGGCTGGGGTCCACCAGACAGGACGCCTACCTTTGGGGGATTTGGTCTTAGTTTTATATGGGATTGCATGATCTATGCATTCCTGAAGGTGTTCATAAAATGCGTTTATAAAGGATTCTGCTGTCTGGGCCGTATTTTCCACAGGCCCGGGGGCTTTGAAGGATTTCACCTCGGTTTTGAGTAGTGTGAAGTTTGCTTTAGAGAAGTTTTTTACTGTGGTTTTCTGGGCAGGGGGTGGGGTCGGGATGTGGATATCCAGGGAGATTAATTTATGGTCTGATCTTACCAGTGAGGGATACACTTCTGGTCTGGAGCATAGAGTCTCCACGTTGGTGATGAGAAGGTCCAGTATGTTTTCCCCTCTTGTGGGAGTGGTCACAAGTTGTTCCATAGCATTTGAGTTTATAAATTCTAGGAACCTTTGGGCTAAGGTGTTGGAGCTAGAGTAATGCTCCCAGTCTATGTTTGGGTAGTTGAAGTCGCCCAATATAATGGTGTTTGGAGAGACATTCATATTTTCCAGTGTTCTCAGGAAGGCTGAGTGGGGTTTCTGGGTTTGGGAGGGGTGGTCTGTAGCAGGCTATCAACTGGAAGGCAGTTTTACCCACTGTTAGTTGCACATGGATAGTCTCCGATGCTTCGTGCTGTGCCACCAACCTGGAGGTGTGGGAATCTTTGACGAATATTTATACTCCCCCTCCTTTTGTGGTTCAGTCTGAGTTTTGAGGCCGAAACGCATGGTATGAGGTATAACCTGGTAGTGCTGGGGTACTCTCCGGAGCCTTGAACCAAGTTTCTGTTACTGCACAGACATCAATGTTCTCCATGCTGAGGAGAGTTTCGAGTGCGTGCATCTTGAGGTTTAGACTTCTGGCGTTGAGTAGCATTACTCTTAGTTTCTTATCCCTTGTGATACCTATGGAGGTGGGTTTGTCTTTTGAGCCTTGCCTAAAAAAGGCACTATGGGGGTGGCAAGAGCCTTTTCCAATATCCAAAAGCCCAGGGGTGACAGGTGCAAGACGTCCCTAGCGAAGCAGCGTGGCTTGTCAAGCATGTCATCCCAGGTTGACAGGCATTGGATCCCCTTTGAATGACACCAATACTTAAGCCAATTGTTGAAATTGATCATCTTCTCTTCATATTAAGGCATCATTCTTGGTGAGGGTAAGATGCTACTCAAGGTCAGGGTCATACCGGCCTGGGCTACATGCTCAGAGAGCTCCTCTATGTCTCTTTTCATGTAGTCCAGGGAGGTACGTCTCAGGTCATTCACACCAGCATGGACAATGACTGAGTCATATTTGTACTTGCCTTGGAGTGACCTGAGTGCTTGTGTTATGTGGCGGACCCTAGCGCCCGACAGGCAGCTCACCGTGACCTTCTCCTTGTTCAGTCTAGTGAGCGGGACGTCAGTGTGCCTGATGATAGAGTCACCTATTACAAGTGTGTTTACTGTGTTGTTTAGCCTTAAGGGCTGTGACTGATCGGCACACTGGTTTTGTGAACTAAGTGTTGCACGTGTTTTGTTTTGGGGTAGCGGTTGCTTGGGTGTCTGCTTTGGAGGTCTCTGCTGCTTAGGCAGATTTTTATTTAGAGCCTCCGAGTATGTTTTTGTGTGTTTATGTGTTTGGTTTGCTGTCGTGGTAGGTCTATGTGAGACTGGAATTGTAGTGAGTGTGGATACCTTCTCCTCCTGACTGGTTACTCCAGTACTGAGTTGAGAGAGCTTAACCTCCAGTTTGGCTATATGGTTGCATCTCTCACATATGTTGGAACTTGGGAGGAGGAGAGGGTTGTCTGTGTACATGAGGCAGTTGTAACATTGCCTCAGGATTCCCAGGTTCACCAGCTGGACCTGAGAGGAGACTGCCAACTGACCTTTGGACATGCTAGTATAGTACAGGGAATTCCTTTTAAAATTGAAAAAGGGCCAATGGGGAGTAAGGTACCCAAGGGGGAATTTTGAGGGTGTAGTGCTTTTGATTCTTTAGTGTTGACTTTTTATAATTACTTTAGTGAACAAGTGCCAGGTTTTAGACTAGGAATAGGATGTTTATTATGAGTACTAGAGCAGTTCTAAGGGAAAAAATGAAGAGCAGACTTTGTGGAGCAGAGAAAAGTGTAAACCCAATTAACCGGCGCTGCCCGATGCTGCGCTATGCGCAAAATCGTGCAAAACTGCGCTAAAGTGGGGGGGACTTGAAAGAGCTAGAAATTGGCCCAAAACGGCCAATAAACTACCAGATTCTTGTGCTGGAAACACTCCTCCAGGGATAGATAGGCTGCTCTAAGCTGCGCACTCCCACTGGTGAACAAAGAAGCCTCCTTTTATCCAAGAAAGGAAATGGGCAACACAGGAACTTTCCAAAAGTCCAGAATACAGCAAAGCCTGTATTTGGACTACTCTAGGTCAGGAAAGGCGGGAAACGAGGATAATTTTTTTTGTTTTTTTCATTTTTTACAACAAACAGCAGAAAAATGCAGTAAAACAGTAACACAGGCTAGCGCACTTGAGTGTGTAGCCTCAACAGGTATATGCAACAAACAGGACGAACTTTAAAAGTGCAGGTACAAAAAAACTACTTTAAATAGCTTAAAACAATTCAAAGAGCAAAGATACTTGCAGTTTAGGGTGATAAAACCTCTTGTCATGGTACCATGAAATACCGAAGGCATAATTAGTTAACAGACTACTGTGCTAAATGCATTAACAAGAGTTGTACTTCCTAGACAATCAAGCTGTGAAATGAGTGTTTGCTGGTGGGCATAACTCTCAATCTCTTAATGCACAAATTCTGGACAAAGCCAAAAAATAAAGTGACTGAAGTTTAAAATTGGGGACATATTCTAAATAATTCTCTTATAAACTACATTGCTAAAATAACTGGTTTTGTATTAACTTGCATTTACTGAAGCATATTAAGTCTAAAACTTAAATGTCTGTCATTATTTACTGAACACAATCCTTGATGATATCTGTCAGAAAACTATAAATTTTAAGAGAGACAGACAAAAATATGAGACCAAAATACAACATTCTGTAAAAATCACTATAGTTGGGAGGTATATAGATGAAAAACCTTGCATTGAAAATGAATATAGCTGATAAAGTTAAACTGAAACCACAATGTGAGTAAGAAGTTGCTGTTCTACTCAAGTAAGTTGTTTTGAATTTCCCAAAATACATTGTAAATCATTGTATGACACCTTCACTGACATCATTTTGTGGTTGTGGTCATTATAAAAAAAAAGTACACAGTGAAAAGAAAAAAAAATGAATGTACATATCACCTGTAGAGATGGAGTACCTAGGGATAGGCATATATGAGGTAAATATGTGATGTCCCCACACTGGACCAGTAATTAGGGAGCCTGAATCCTCACCACTGATGCTGGAGAGGGATATTTACTTGGAATACAAATGGATACACTCAGTATTTATGCTGACCTGTCTGTATCAAGCACGATTTCCCTTAAGAGCACACAGAGAACAGAGTCAGCCCAGGGTCTGGATTTCTTTGTATCTGTCTCCCTCCAGGGCCCCAGTAAGACTCACCACTGGTACAGCTGTGGGTTAGATGTTCTTCGTGTTTCACTGTTGCAGTCATCACATTTGGGTTGTCCCTGCCAGGGTAGTCCTCGGCCGGCACGAATACCAGAAGCTTAGTATTTCTGCGTCAGTTGTTGTCGCTTCAGGACTGATGTCAGGTCATCAGTAGTATAAAGTAAGGCAGCCGACGCCATTACATCAGTCTTTCTTGCTGCAGAGCCTGAAGCAGAAGCAGTTCACACGAGTGCCGGTTGGCCATTACCTTAGTTTTGTCTTCCCTGACTGTGGCGTACAGCTCAAATGGCTTAGTGGTAAGCCACTGTAGCTATGGTATGCAGGGGTACCCCATTGGGGATCCTTTTTTCTTGCACTAACCGATGTCAGAAAAAGTTAACAATTGTCTCGCTAGTGGAAAACAAATACCACACCGAGACTTTCATTCTTACTGCATCACTTGTTTAGGCCCAGACCATGAAGTCCCCGGCTGTCACTTTTGTGCTTTGTTCAATACCAGAACTATATATCATCAGGCCCTTATTGTAGCTAGATATTTTCGCTTACAGTCCTTGAATTCCGATATGGCTTCAGTAAGCCATCCGATAGCAGATCTTATGAAAAACATATGGATAAAGACAGAGACAGACCGCACAAGTCCAAACCTACTAACGATGCTTCCATTAAGCTAGTCATCAGTTCTCCAGTCCTCAGTGAAGTGCTTTCGCAGCCCCTGATGCCCGTTTCTGTGGATTCACAGCCCGCTACCGAGACCCTTTCAGAGTCCGTTATGCCGCAAAACTCTTCTTCAACTAAGGATCTTGCAGTTGTCTCTCCCTTGGATGGGTCCAGAGCCACTGAGCAGGCACCGGCTTCCGAAGAAGTACTTCGCACTACCGATTCTCAACACAAACCGGTGATTTTTTTTTGCATCTACCATTCTTTCGAAGACCACCAAGTTTCTAAAGCCCAGGGTATAAACCACATCCAAGAAACTGATGACCCAATCTCAGACACCTGCTTCCTTGCCTCAGTCTCAAATGCTTAAAATGGCAGAAGACCTTATCATGTTGATCAGGGGAAGCCAGGCTACCCCTTCCAAAAGAAAAAGAGATGTTCATCGTGTTTCACTGTTGAAGTCATTACTCTTGGGTTATCCTGCTGGCAGGTTACCCGCAGTCTGCCTGAATTCCAAAGTCCTGGTCTGGCGTCGGTTGCTGTCGCCTCTTCCTTGACGTCAGTGCGCCAGGGGTATAAAAGATGCAGCCAACGCCATTTTCTTCAGTCTTTCTTGCTACACGGTGCCCGAAGCAAAAGCAGTTCTCAAGTGCTGGTCGGCCGACTCCTGAGATTTTCAAAATCGAATTTCAGATCAGAAGTCTTCATTAAAGCGAAGTACCCCGTTGGGGAAACTTTTTTCTTGCTCCAGACCAATGTCAGAAAAAGTTAGCAATTGTATTTCTTGTGGGAAGCAAATACCTCATAAGGATTTTCAATCTTACTGTATTCCTTGCCTAGGCCCTGATCACAACGTTGCTAGCTGTCTGTTTTGTGCTAGATTTAACCAATGCACTATTAAGCGTCAGTACGATTTCGCCTTTCATTACTTTGGCCGAAGGTTTAATTATATAATGCCATCGGAACAGCCGACGACCGGAGTTTATAAAAAGCACAAGGAAAACGAAAAGGACAGGCATCCGAGGTCCAAAACCGATGACAAGGCCCCCGCTAGACCAGTTGCCGGTTCTCAGTGAGGCACTTTTGCAGCCCCTGATGCCCACTGCCTCAGAGCCACAGGCCGCTACCGACTCCCCCATGGAGCCAACTAGGCCTCTGGATACTCAAGGTATTGGACTCTCGGAAACTATTCCCTCAGATGGGTCCGGAGCTGCTGAGCAGGCATTGGCTTCTGAGGGTGTTTTCAGACCTACACTATTATATGTCAAGCCAACCTCAGCTTCAAAGACAAAGACTAAAACAGCTCTAAAGACAAAGAAACAAGTACAACATTCTCCTGGACAGACTTTCATGCCTTAGAAACAGATGCTTAAAATGGCCAAAGACCTAATTACTTTGATCAGGGGTTCTCATCCCCCTCCTGATAAGAGGCCCAGGCAAGAGACAGAATATGACTCTTCTGATCATGTTTCAGTTTCCTCTGATTCCTCTTCTGAACAGGGATACTCTTTTCCTCCCTATGAGGATTCTGATGCTGAAGAATCTATTCCTTCAGCCTCTCCTCCTGAGGATTATTCTTTTGGGGAAACCCTGCATACCATGACGGAGCATTTTTACTGGGAGAGCCAAGATTACTCAGAATCTAAGAAAAGGCTCAGAGACTTTCTTTTACTACCTCAGCACAGACCTCTTGCTATTCCACCTGTTCTAGACATTGTAGATGATGTATTTTCAGAGTCCGGCCTGTCCCCTGACTCTTTACCCCCTGCACCTGCTAAGCCAGACGGATACTACAGGGTTCCAGACTCTCATAAATTTCTATATAAAAACCCTGCTGCTGACCCAGAAACTATATCTCAGGGTCCCAAAGGGGTCAAGGCTTCCACTGCAAAAAAAACCCTGTCCCCTCTGATAGGGATTCTAGGCCCCTGGACAGATGGGGGAAAAAAGTTTACACTTCTGCTACCTTGGCTGTAAGGGCTTTAAATTGTCAGTTTCATATGCTTAAATATCAGCAATACTTAATGTCACTGCGTAAACAGAAAATGTTGACAAATTCTTAATGTTCTGATAACAAGAAATGCAGGATTTATTGCATGCAGCTGAACAAGTGGGAAAGCATACTTTGCAATGTGGTTTTGATTCACTGGAGGCCTCTTGCAGGGCCGCTGTTACGGGTTCTGTCATCATTAGAAGGCATGCTTGGTTAAAGGAACAGAATCTGCCTGACCATGTTAAAGCAAAATTATTGGATGCTCCATTACAGCATGATACTTTGTTTGGTGTTAAGGCAGAAGAGGTGTTGAAGAAAATGGAGGATAAAGCGAAATCCATGCAGACAGTTAAGGATTTCCTACAGGTACAGCCACCCAGATTTAGCAGGAACTGGCCTACAAAGAATTGGTCCTTTCCAGAGGCAGATACAGACGCCCCAGAGGCAGATCTCAGCCCCAAGGCTCATACAGGCCTAAACAATGGGGAGCTTCTACCTCCAAAAGCGGAGAAGACAAATCACAACCATACAGGAAACAGTCCCAATGACTTTCCTCTGCCAGAACCAAGCACTTATCTTTTGGCAGCTCCCTTAGGGGGAAAACTAGCACTTTTTTCACCAAATTGGCACATGATTACCCAGGACAAATGGGTCTTGAACATAGTGTCTCAGGGCTACAGGTTCAACTTTCACACCCTGCCGAGGGCAAAAGGTATGCCAGACCTGCCACACAATCAATGGGCAAAGGCACAAAAGCAAGTTTCATCCCTCATGGACATGAGGGCCATTCAACAAGTACCACAACAAGAGCAGGGACAAGGATTTTACTCGAGACCTTTCTTGGTGCCCAGAAAGGACAAAGCCTGGAGACCAATACTGGACCTGTCTATACTAAACACATTTCTGGATGTTCCAAAATTCAAAATGTTGACTCTGCAGCAGCTACTGCCCATGCTGGGCAAGAAGGCTTGGCTTGTAACTTTGGACCTAAAAGAGGCATACCTGCATGTCCCAATCAGACAGTCTTGCAGAAGATACTTCAGATTCATAGCTGGCTCAATGCACTACCAATTCTCTGCACTGTCTTTTGGCTTATCTACTGCGCCCAGGGTCTTCACAAAATGCCTGGCAGCAGTAATTGTATTTTGCAGACAAAGGATTTCAAATATATCCATACTTGGACGACTGCCTTATTCAAGCAGAGAACAAAGACATTCTACTAAAGCATCTGGCGTTTGTAAAAAGATTACTAATTTGCCTAGGGTACACAGTAAATGAAAAGAAATCAAAACTAGTACCCTCTCAAGAGATAATATTCCTGGTTGCAAGCTTAAATACAACTGCCCAAATGGCTTATCTCATGCCAGACTAACAAAGGCAACTGACTTCTTACTTCAAAAAGTTAGCAACAAAGACCTAGTTATCTGCAAGGAAAATCCTGCAGGCTTTGGGCTTCATGGCATCCTGCATTCTGCTAATTCCATATGCCAGACTCCATATGAGGAAACTATAATGATATCTAAAAAGTGTTTGGACCCAACATTGCCACAGCCTGGAAATATTAATTACCCTCATTCCCTGCCTGCAACAGGAGTTTTGATGATGGGCACAGGCCTGTCACCACAACAAGGGACAGCCATTCACTTTACCCACAGCCAGGCAGACACTAACAACGGATGCATCAGATTATGCCTGGGGGGCCCACATGGCAGGAAAATGTATTCAGGGCACATGGCCTGCAAGCCAGATGCATCTTCATATCAATCAAAAAGAAATGCTAGCTGTTCAGAATGCCCTGACAGCTTTCAGGGATCTACTTCATCCAGAACAACTACTGATAAAGACGGATAATACTACAGTCATGTGGTACATAAACAAGCAGGGAGGCACACATTCCTACCCCCTGTGCAGACAAGCCATAACTTTGTGGGACACAGCATTGACTTATCAAGCTCACCTGCAAGCACAATTCCTGCCAGGAAAAATAAATACTCTGGCAGACGAGCTAAGCAGAAACCACATGGATCCCCACGAGTGGAAACTGGATCCATAAGTCTTCAGCATGATAACAAGGAAATGGGGATGCCCAGACATAGATCTATTTGCCTTCCCTCACAACTGCCAATTACAGAGATTCTACACAAGGATTTATCACAAGCAAGCATGGAAAGTGGATGTCCTATCCTTCAGCTGGAAAAACCTAACAGTATATGCCTTTCCCCCACTGCCTCTCCTCCCCAAGGTACTCCTAAAGGTCAGACAAGAGAAGCCAAAAATGATACTGATTGCCCCAGACTGGCCACGCCAGCACTGGTACCTAATCCTAAAGAACTTGTCTCAAGGTCCAGCCTGGACATTGCCTCAAACTTCTCACTTACTGACCCAACAAAAACAATCAGATCCTGCACAGCCAACTCAGGACCTTAAATCTGGCAGATAGTGGAGCCATTCAGAACACTCCTCTTTCAAAAGCTGTTATGGATGTTATCTTGGAGCCAGCAGGCCCAGTACCAGAAAATCTTATGCAGAAAAATGGAAGAGATTCTGTGCTTGGAACCAGGAACAAGGAATTGACACATTTTGTACCAAATATTCCTCAGATTTTACAATACTTGACTGAGATGCTGGTTAAAGGCCTATCTTTTTCATCAATTAAGATTCATGTCTCTGCCATTTCAGCCCATTACAATATGGAACCACCTATCTTTTCTCATCCGTTAATAAGGCAGTACCTCAGAGGGGGCAAAAACATAAGACCTCCAAGGAGCGCACCAATACCTACATGGGATCTCAATTATGTCTTGGAAAAACTCACACTGCCTCCTTTTGAGCCAGCCTCAACAGCTGATATAAAATTCTTATCCTGGAAAACAGCTCTGCTCCTAGCAATAACCTCTGCAAGATGAGTCTCGGATTTACAGGCACTCACGGCTGTGGAACCTTTTATCATTTTCCATCCAGACAGGGTTTCTCTGAGGACGAACCCTACATTTATGCTTAAGGTGGTGTCCATTGTGGCCCTTAACCAAACCATTCACTTGCCTAACTTCTATCCAAACCCACAGAACAAGGGTGAGAGACTTCTGCATTCTTTGGACATACACAGACAGCTACGCTTCTACTTGGACAGAATTAAAGCTTTCAGAAAGACTGAGCAACTTTTAGTGGCATATGCTGCAGGATCACAGGGAAAGGCTATCTCAAAACAGACTATTTCTAAATGGATAGGCCATTGCATTCATTTTTGCTACTCTCAGCATGGCAAATCAGTGCCTAAGGGCATTAGGCCACATTCTACCAGAGCAGCAGCCACTTCAGCAGCCTTCCTCAGAGGAATACCAACCAAAGACATCTTAGAGGCTGCAACTTGGAGTTCAGTGCAGACATTTACAAAGCACTACCACTTACCTCTCTACTCTAAATCCAGAGCAGGCTTTGCTACTGCAGTTCTGCAGGGCCTCTTAGCCTCTCCTAATCCTATTTAGCCCAGCCACCCATCCTCAGTTTTGGGATTCAACCCAAGAGTTATGACTGCAACAGTGAAACACGATTAACATAGTACAGTTGTGTACCTACCATAAATGTAGATGTTCGAATGTATTCACTGTTGCAGTCCAGGTTTCCCTCCCACCATCCCCCTTTCATTTGCTGGGTCTTATCTGTACTTCTCTATTCTATACAACCTATGTGGTGTATTTGCTTGTAGATGAAGGAAATGTTTACTTTAGTGCATGCATGTTTATTGACATAATCTATTTTAGCCTACCCTTTTGGGGGCACCTGACATCTGGGGCAAGAAAAACTGAAAAAAATGGCGTCGGCTGCATCTTTTATACCCCTGATGCACTGACGTCAGGGAAGAGGCGACAGCAACCGACTCTGGACCAGGACTTTGGAATTCAGGCTGACTGCGGGTATCCTGCCAGCAGGATAACCCAAGAGTAATGACTGCAACAGTGAATACACTCGAACATCTACATTTATGGTTGGTACACAACTGTACTGTCTGTCCCCAGTAGTTTTGTCTGAACAGGAGTCTGATGACTCAGATGCATCTGAATATGAGGACATGCAACCCCTCTCTGCTTATGATGATTCTGATGAAGAGGACTCCATTCCTTCAGCCTCTCCCCCTGAGGACTTTTCCTTTGGAGAAACCCTTCATAGCTTAAGGGAGCATTTCCAATGGGAATGTCAGGACTACCCTCAGTCTATAAAGAGACTCAGGGAATTCTTAGAGCTTCCACAGCACAGACCCCTGGCCATTCCCCCAGTCTTGGGTGTTGTGGACGATGCTTTTCTGGAATCCAGTTTGACTCTGGACACCCTCCCTCCTGCACCCAGAAAACCTGACAGACATTACAGAGTCCCTAACTCACACATTTTTTTTTTTTTAAATTCTACTGCTGACCCTGAGGTAACTTTTCAAGGGCCTAAAGGAATTCAAGCAACCTTTGCTAAGAATCCCACCCCCTCAGATATGGATTCCTGAGCACTAGACAGATGGGGTAAAAAAGTATACACCTCTGCTACTCTTGCTGTCAGAGCACTAAATTGCCAATTCCATATGCTAAAATTTCAGCAGCATACCATGGAACTCCTTAAACAAAAAGTGTCTTCCTTTCCTGCTTGTGCAGAATCTAAAGTTACAAGAGTTAATGCATTCTGCAAGTCAAGTAACTAAACACATCTTGCACTGTGGTTTTAATGCCCTAGAAGCTTCTTGCAGGGCAGCAATCACCAGTTCTGTCCTTAGTAGGCTAGCATGGCTTAAGGAACAGCTCTTGCCAGACGATATTAAATCAAAATTGTTGGATGCATCCTTGCACAAAGACAAATTATTTGGCACTAAGGCAGAGGAGGTCTTAAAAAAGATGGAAGAAAAAGCTAAATCTATGCAGATGGTTAAGGATTTCTTACAGGTCTAGCCAGCATTGCCCCTCCAAGCACTGGTCCTTTCCTGCTCCCACCAGGTCAGTTCAGCCCAGACCCAGTGGAAGCAGACCCCCCAGACAGCAGCCACAGGGAATGCAGAGATCAAAACAGTGGAATTCTGCCACTTCAAAATCAGGGAGTTCTAAGCCACCCCCTCATGGTAAGAACTCACAATGACTCTCCACCCCACCCTCTTCTTCTGCCCACCTTCACTTACCCCCAGGAGGAAATCTCTCCTTTCACACAAGCACCTTCGTCACAATTACCAGCGACCTCTGGTTCCTCAACATAGTGTCCCAGGGATACAAATTTTCTTTCAGCACTCATCCAACTCCAAAAGGTTCCCAGATTTACCCCCAAACCAGTGGGCAGAGGCACCAAAACAAGTCCTTCCCCTGCTCTCTATGAGGGAAATAGAGCTCATTCCTGCAGAACAGAAAGGCCAAGGTTTCTACTCCAGACTTTTTCTGGTACCCAGAAAAGAGGGCACCTGGTGCCCTATCCAT
Source organism: Protopterus annectens (assembly GCF_019279795.1). Classification (NCBI taxonomy): domain Eukaryota; kingdom Metazoa; phylum Chordata; order Ceratodontiformes; family Protopteridae; genus Protopterus; species Protopterus annectens. The sequence continues at coordinate 430,586,186 of NC_056745.1, read as the reverse complement.
GATCTATCCCTTCTAAACACCTTCCTGGTGATACCAAAATTCAGAATGCTGACCCTCCAGCAACTGCTACCCATGCTGTCCAAGGATGCTTAGCTAGCCACCCTAGACCTAAAAGAGGCCTACCTCCATATTCCTAGCAGGACATCGTGCAGGAAATGTCTATGTTTCAGGGCAGGCTCTCTGCACTTTCAGTTCTCTGCACTTCCTTTTGGCTTATCTACTGCTCCCAGAGTTTTCACAAAATGTCTGGCTCTGGCCATTGCCTTTTTGAGACCAAGGAAAATCCAAATGTACCTATACTTAGACAACTGCCTAATTCAGGCAGACAGGAAAAGCTGCTCAAGCCCTGCAAAAGTCCCTACTGACCTCCCTAGGGTACACTGTCAACGAAAAGAAATCCAAACTAGTGCCCACCCAAAGGATTATATTCCTGGGAGCAAGCCTGTACAAAGTATCCCAGATGGCATTCCTTACTTCAGAGAAGCAAACTTACCTGACAGCCTACTTTTTATAACTAGCCAGCAGACCCCAGTTATCTCCAAGGAAAATCCTGCAAGTTCTGGGGTTCATGGCCTCCTGCATTCTACTCATTCCATATGCCAGACTGCACATGAGGAAACTTCAGTGGTACTTAAAAAGCCTTTGGTGTCAACACACTCAAGACCTGGAACCTTTTATACCCATGATACCTTGCCTCAGAAAAGATTTTCTTTGGTGGGCAGCAGCATGTTCCCACAACAAAGGACTACCTTTCTCACCACCCCCAGCTGCCCAGACCCTCACCACAGATGCATCAGACTATGCCTGGGGTGCACACCTGAACAGCGGGTGCATACAGGTCCAATGGAGCCCACAGCAAATCCATCTGCACATCAACCAAAAAGTGATGTTAGCTGTCCAGAATGCATTGACAGCTTTCAGGCCCCTTCTCTCCCCAGGGGCTTTCCTGATCAAAACAGACAACACCACTGTCATGTGGTATATCAACAAGCAGGGAGGGACTCACTCCTACATTCTATGTAGGCTGGCCATAACCCCTTGGCACACAGCCTCTGCCATGCAACTCCACCTGTTAGCACAATTCCTACCAGGTTTTCTAAACTCTCTGGCAAACCACTTAAGTAGAAATCTTCTGGACCCACACAAGTGACAGCTAGACAAAAGAACCTTCACCTTGATAACTCAGAAATGGGGCATCCCGAAGGTCGACCTCTTTGCCTCCCTCATCAACCATCAGCTCAGCAAGTTCTGCACCGGGGAGCATCACTGCATGGCTTGGAAAGTGGATGCCTTGTCCTTCCCCTGGGTCAATCTATCGGTCTATGCCGTTCGTCCACTACCTCTTATCGACAGGGTACTGTTCAAAATAAGGGAGGAAAAACCAAGGACAATTTTTGCTCCAGACTGGCCTCGTCAGTACTGCTACCAACTGCTGCACAGCCTGTCCCCACTGCCACCATGGCATCTCACTCAGACCCCAACCCTCCTGACCCAGAGGGAAGGAGTATTCATGCATCCCCAACTACAGACCCTCAGTTTGGCAGCTTGGCTTATTCCCTAACCACTGACCAATCTGCCAACCTCAGTAAACAGGTCCTAGATGTCATACATGAGACCAGATGCCCTAGCACTAGAAAGTCTTATGCTGACAAACAGAAAATGTTTCTGCACCTGGATTCAGGCTAGGGGAGCCAATACAGCACAGCCCTCCCTCCCTCTCATCATGGATTACTTAGCTGACCTGCTACACAGTGGTCTGTCTTTTTCCTCTGTTAAAACTCATGCCTTTGCTATCTCTGCTCATTTCCCCACTGAGCTTCCCCTTTTCTCACACCCTTTAATCAAACAATTCCTAAGAGGGGCTAGTAACATGAGGCCACCCAGAAGAGCACCTACCCCAGCTTGGGACCTTAACTTTGTTTTGGAAAAGCTCACCCTGCCCCCCTTTAAACCAGCATCTTCTGCAGAGTTAAAATTTCTTTATTGGAAGACAGCTTTCCTTCTGGCCATCACTTCAGCCAGAAGGGTCTCCAAGCTACAAGCACTCATGGCTGTGGAGCCCTTCATCAACTTCTATGCTGACAGAGTTTCCTCAGGACTAACCCATCCTTCATGCCCAAAGTGATGTCCAGTGTAGCTCTCAACCAATCCATTCATTTCCCCACATTTTTTTCCTAACCCACAGAATAAGGGGGAAATGATCCTGCACTCTCTTGATGTGCACAGACAGCTCAGATTCTATCTAGACAGGACTAAATCCTTCAGAAAGTTTGATCAATTGCTGGTTAGCTTTGCTGCAGGGGCAGAGGGCAAAGCCATCTCCAAACAAACGATTTCCAGATGAATAGCACACTGCATCGATTTCTGTTACAAGCAACACAGAAAGCCTCCACCTAAAGGGGTCAGGATGCACTCCACAAGAGCAGCCTCCACCTCTGCAGCTTTCCTCAGAGGAGTCCCCACCAGGGACATTCTGGAGGCTGCCACCTGGACATCTGTTCACACTTTCACCAAACATTACCACCTGCCTATCTTCTCCAAATCCAAGGCAGGGTTTGCCACTGCAGTCTTGCAGGGCATCCTAGCCACCCCCCTAGTCTCCTTGACTGCCTCCACCCCTTTCCCCAGCTTTGGGAATCAACCCAAATGTGATGACTGCAACAGTGAAACACGAAGGACATGGTACAGTTGTATACACTTATCATAACTGTAGATGTTCGAGTGTATTCACTGTTGTAATCCTGGTTTCCCTCCCTGCATCCACCTCTTCTTTCTTCTCTCTCCTTACAAGGGACTTTTTGGTATTTACTTTCTACTGGTGGGGTTCTTCCACTAGAACCTGGCTCCCACTTGGGGGCTCCTGACAGGACAAGAAAAACTGACGTTGTGGTGTCAACTGCCTTACTTTATACTACTGATGACCTGAAGTCAGGCTTGAAGCGACAGCAACTGATGCAGAAATACTAAGCCTCTAATATTTGGGCCGGTCAAGGGCTACCCTGGCAGGGATAACCCAAATGTGATTACTGCAACAGTGAATACACTCAACCATTTACATTTATGGTAAGTGTACACAACTGTACTGTCCTCAGTGGAGTGTCCAAGCCAGGTCTTCCAACACTCTGTCTGTCACAGATGTCCAGGTGGCAGCCTCCAGGATGTCCCTGGTGGGGACTCCTCTGAGGAAAGCTGCAGAGGTGAAGGCTGCTCTTGTGGAGTGCATCCAGTGCTTCGTGTCCTTGCTCCAAGTAACACTAACACTAACACACACACACACACACACACACACACACACACACACAGCAGGTAAATGGTGGATAAGGTGGTTGTCTAAAAACTTTGGGTGTGAAGGAACACACAGGATATTGATATCTGAGTTAGAGGCTATAAATCTTAAAAAAGTTTAACATTGAGAGTCACCTTTTCCACCAGACAGCATTCGGCTTAATTCTAGAAGATCTTGTATTTAGGTATCCTTGCACACCCATAGCAGTGCATGCCATTATGTCACATGCTAGGCACATGGTCTTCTAGGTCTTCTTTCGGCTTTTCCCGGTTAGGGGTCACCACAGCAGAACTCCGGTCCGCTAATGATTGGCAGTAAATTTTTATGTGCTGGCTTGCCGGGCCTAATGCACAACCTTCAACAAAGGAACGCCCATTCATGCATGTCGACACACAGAAGACGCTCTAACTGAGAATCGAACATGCAACGTCTAACTGTGAGGCAACAACGCTACCACAGCACCACCACCGCAGTATCACATGCTAGGCACATAAACAATAAAATCTACTTTTGGAAGTTTTGTCCATTATTCCTTCTATATATTTTTTTATGGCTGTAATTTAGCCCTTGAGGATAAGCTTATGACAAATTGCTGTGTCAGAGATTTAATCTTGCCTCTCATCATGAACATAGGTGAAACATTTGGTCTACTTTATGACCAAAACGATGGTAGCCATTGAGAGTTCCATTACTGGTGACCAGTGGGATGGTCTACCTTATAGCTCCTGGCCTGAGTTGATGGATCACCACAGAATTGCACATGTAGAAACTAGATGTAGAGCTAAATCTGGCGAAGTCCAGTGTAAAACTGGTTCCCTTCACTCTCTTCTGGTGCTGAGTTTGTTCTTCATTGCTGTGGACTCAAGCCTGCACCAGTCCTCTCCCTTGGAAGAACAGGTAGGGACTGGGGGAGGTGCATCAAGCACATTGAATCATCCAATCATATATTAGAGGAAAACTGAACACTGAGAACTTCCTCCTGTGACATTCACCAGACACAAATGATCAAAGGTCAGTAGCTTAAGGCTTATGACTAGTGAGACCTGGAGTCACAGGTATGGGAGTGCAGCTTTTACAGAATGTGGTCTCAAGCCAGCACTGGGTGTGGCACAGACCTTGTCCAGTACACCATTTTTTTGCCAGCGTATATTTGAGCATTAGCTTCCAGTTGCCTTGCAACCAGTGATCAACACAAAAACATTTTCCATAGAAGAATACCATGTTTGAGGTCATGCCTGCTGGCAGCATGAGGAGCAGGACACCCACTAAACCCTCCCCTCACCTTTGAGAAGCCAGACAACGCTGAAGATACTGTCTGTGAGATAGGAAATAAATTGTATAACTGTCCACCACTTTCATTCAAAATGACTTTTATAGAGAAACTGTTACGCTTTATGAAGGACAGTATGAAATGATCTTTACCCTCTATGCTATAACCTCAATAAAGCATTGTGTTGAATTTGGAAAGAAACCTAAAGATGCCTAAACTATGTCCTGATGTAGCCAGTTGTCAAGGATGATATGAAGGTAGCCTGAAGGTACCCTGATTCTCCTGGTTAAGCCTCTAAGAATGCATATTCCATTTACATACTCTGCTTTTGTGGGTAGAGCATCTTTCCAGGCATCTTCTTTCTGGAACATTTGTGATCTGTTTATTTTAGCATAGGTTTCAGAGCCTTACAACTAATTGCCAACATTTAGCATGATAAGGAGTCCAGACCATTGAAGAGATATTGGAAGAGAATGCACTTCTATACTACAGTGAGACATTGGCCTTCAGATATTCATCTTACTTGTCCAAGTTCCATTCCCATCTTGTGGGTAGCAAACCCTTTGCTGATGACTACTGTGATTGAAAAAAAAACACCACTAGATGAGCAGTTGACACCATTATATTTCTCAAAAATGCCTAATTTGCAGACATTTCGACTGTGAATAGTTTTATGAACACCTTTTCAAGCATTTCTGTCTATACCATCAGAGCAGGGGTTGTACCTCCTCTGGTATATTGACCTTCATGACTCTGCTTTCTGCACGCTGTGCCATCTTCTAGTTCTTTTCATCTTGGTGCTACTGCATGATTCATTCCAACAAAAGACCTATTGTGTGAGCTCCTTGATTCTAAATATAACAAATATGCTGTGCCTGTGTGAGTTGATCCATAAAAGCAGTCTTTTGAAATGTCAGGTATACCTTCTTTCCATTCATGTGTGTGTGGACATGACACTTTTAGAATTCCCTGTAAATAAGACTAGTGGCAGTGTGTGTGTAATATATTCTTTATTATTTCCTGATTTGCATAAATGTACTCATCAGTGGCTAGTAGTGTACTGGTGGGATGAAGAGATGAATGTGGTTGTGTATCCAGAACCTGGTGTCATGGCATGCATTGGAATAGGTGAGCATACATCCCTAGGCTCAGAAAAACATCAGAGCAATGGAAGAAGAGTCTGTCACAGATGGTGTGGTTAGATTACAGCAGCCATCCCTATAGTTAGAGGATGAACACAGGTAAAGGGATAAAATCTGATAAACATCTCACGAAGTAAGCAGCAGTTGTGAACCCTATCAAACATGAAATTGTTTGCATTTTTTACTTTTCTATATTAAGTACAAACCTACAAAATGATTGACTTTTCTGTCTCCCCCTGCTGTGTCTTTGCCCTGTCAGCAGTTATGTAGCCTTTGTTTGAGGAAAGCTTATAAAATGCTATAATATCTTTATTACAATATCTTTGCAGACAGTTGCGTTTGAGAGAGCAGCCAAGTTTCTTAAAATTTAATTTTGTTTGTGTCCAATACTCCTAAAGTACTGTGTGCTGTGGTGCCATTACCCATTTTGCAAAGAAATTCTGATCCATCAGTGCATTAAAACAGTTTTTTTCCAAGTTAACCTTATATTTTTCTTTGTACACGGTTTGCCATCTAAATTTAATGCTTCCACCAAGCTGTCCTTGTAATATCTTTTTCCATAATTTATTACCCCTTTATCATCTATCTTCTGTTATAAACAAATTCAATTTCACCATAGGGAGGCTGGCATTTGCCTTACAGACACAAGGTGCAGGGTTTGATTGTTATATGGTTTAATTGGCTAGGTTTAAATCTATGAACATTAGAACCTTTTCTGCTCGCTCAGAAGTGTGTAGGACATCCCTCATCACATGAATGTAGTACCCTTGTCAATATTTGTACTAGTCTCAGACAGTAGGAGAACTCAGTAGTTGAGGTGGCAAGTCAACTGATTTAAGCTATTTGGGTGAGTTTCTACTTCCCTTGATGATGTATGACTGTGCAATTGTTATATTTATGTTTAGGGGAGCTGTGGGGTACAGGGGGCAAGACTCTGCAAAAAAATAGTTTTGAAGTTTTTAATTTGCAGTTAAATATTGTTTGAGGTTTTTGAGCATTTGTGATCAACCATTTGATTTTTAGTGTATAGTAGCAGCATTCATCCTCTATAGTGGTATAGACAGTACATACATGGAAATGTTGTTTTGTTGTGTGCTGCATCGTATTTCATGTTGCTGTGAGAATGAATGTCGATTCAGTATCCAGAAAATATAGACCACCAGATGTTCATCGTGTTACACTGCTGCAGTCATCACACTTGGGTTATCCTGCCGTCAGGCTGTCCCGCAGCCGGCCAGTGTTCCAAAGTCTTGGACCGGCGTCGGTTGCTGTTGCTTCTTCCCTGATGTCAGTGTGCCAGGGGTATATAAGAGGCATCCGACACCATTTTTTTCAGTCTTTCTTGCCATGCGGTGCCCGAAGCAGAAACAGTTTGCAAGTGCCGGTCGGCCGACTCATGAGATTTTCAATTCGAATTTCAGGCCGAAAAGCTAAGTATCCCATTGGGGAACCTTTGCTTGCCTCAGTCCGATGTCAGAAAAAGTTAACAATTGCATTTCTTGTGGGAAGCAAATACCTCATAAGGACTTTCATTCTTATTGCATTCCTTGCCTAGGCCCAGAACACAACATCACAGGTTGTCGGTTTGTGCTAGGTTTAAAAAACAAACTATTAAACGTCGGTTTGATTTCGCCCGACATTATTTTGGTAGGAAATTTAATTATACCATGCCGTCGGAGCAACCGATGACCGGAATGCATAAAAAACGCAAAGATAAGGACAGGCAGCCGAGACCCAAACCAGATTCAGAAGCCTCTGCTAGGCCAATCACCGGTTCTGAGTCTGGTTTGGGTCTCTATTTTTATATGCATTCCGGTCATCGGAATGCATAAAAAACGCAAAGATAAGGACAGGCAGCCGAGACCCAAACCAGACTCAGAAGCCTCTGCTAGGCCAGTCACCGGTTCTCCGGTTTTCAGTGAGGTGCCTACGCAGCCCCTGACGACCGTTGATTCAGAACCCCAGGCGGCATCCAATTCACAAGAGGAGATTGCTAGGCCTCCACAACCTTTATCTTTAGGCCCTTCCGACTCCATGGCTGAAGGAGATTCCGGTGCAGTTGAAATGCCTTCAGTTGCAGAAGGTGTCTTCAGACTGACCACAATCACTATTAAATCCTATGCAAAGCTGAAAACTCCTTTAAAAACAAAGAAGACTGTACAGCAGTCTCCAGTACAAGGCCCCATGACTAAGAAACAGATGCTTAAGATGGCTGAAGACTTAATTACCCTAATCGGGGGTTACCATCCCCCTCCTGATAAAAGGCCTAGGCAGGAGGAGGACTACGCTTCCTCTGACCAGGTTTCTATTTCCTCAGATTCTTCTGAGGAACAGGAATATTCTTTTCCCCCTTATGAAGATTCTGATGCTGAAGAGTTTATTCCTTCAGCATCTCCCCAGAAGACTACTCTTTTGGGGAAACTTTACATACCATGAGGGAACATTTCCACTGGAAAGGCCAGGATTACTCTGATTCTAAGAAAAGGCTCCGAGAGTTCCTTTTACTACCCCAGCACAGACCACTTGCTATTCCACTAGTGTTATACATTGTGGATGATGTTTATTCAGAATCTAGCCTTAACCCAGATTCACTTCCTCCTGCACCAGCCAAACAGACAGATACTACAGAGTCCCTGACTCACACAAATTCCTATATAAAAGCCCTGTTGCTGACCATTTCCCATGGTCCCTAAGGGGTTAAGGCCTCTATTGCTAAAAATCCTGTTCCCTCTGAAAGGGATTCTAGAGCACTAGACAGATGGGAAAAGAAAATATATACCTCAGCTACTCTAGCTATGAGGGCCTTAAATTGTCAGTTTCACATGCTGAAATATCAACAATACTTGATGTCTCAATTAAAATAAAAAATTATCACACATACAGAGCAGCCTGATTACAAGGAAATGCAAGATTTGTTGCATGCAGCTGAACAAGTGGGAAAACATACTTTGCAATGTGGATTTGATTCATTGGAAGCTTCTTGTAGAGCAGCAGTGACAGGGTCTGTCATACGCATAGCTGGCCTTAGGCATAGGCCAACTAGGCGGCCGCCTAGGGCGCTGCTCTAGCAGGGGCACTTTTTCAGTGTTTATTTGGTATAGGTAGACCAGGATGGGGGCACTGGGTGGTGTGGTGGGGGGTGCCGTGGAGCCCTTTTGCCTAGGGTATCTGATGACCTAAGGCCACTCCTGGTCATACGTAGGCATGCTTGGTTAAAAGAACAAACTTTACCTGATTATGTAAAAGCAAAATTATTGGATGCACCTTTACAGTAGGATGTTTTATTTGGTGTAAAAGCAGAAGAGGTTTTAAATAAAATGGAGGATAAGGCAAAATCTATGCAGACGGTCAAGGATTTTTTACAGGTTCAACCCCCTCGTTTCAGCAGAAATTGGCCAACCAAAAACTGGTCCTTTCCAGCTTCTGACAGACCACAGAGGGGCAAATACAGACGCCCAAGGGGCAGAGGTCAGCCACAAGGCTCTTACAAGCCTCGACAATGGGGTGCCACAACCCAGAAAGGAGGAGAAGACAGGTCTCAATCTACCAGAAGGCAAACACAATGACTTACCCCTCAGACTGCCAAGCAAATCCCTCTTGGCAGCTCCCTTGGGAGGAAAACTAACACTTTTTGCAGACAGCTGGCGCATCATCACAAAAGACAAATGGGTACTAAATATTGTCTCTCAAGGATACAGATTCCACTTTCACACTTTACCAAGGATAAAAGGAATGCCAAACCTGTCACCAAATCAATGGACTGAGGCTCAAAAACAAATTACAGTTCTCATGGACATGAGAGCCATTCAGCAGGTTCCTACACAGGAGCAGGGACAAGGATTTTACTCAAGACTCTTTCTAGTTCCCCGAAAGGACAAAGCTTGGAGACCCATTCTGGACCTCTCAATTCTAAACACATATCTCAAAGTACCAAATTCAAGATGCTAACATTACAGCAACTTCTTCCCATGCTGGGCAAGAAGGCTTGGCTAGTAACGTTGGACCTCAAGGAGGCATAACTGCATGTCCCTATCAGACAAAATTGCAGAAGATACCGCCAATTTATAGCAGGTTCAACCCATTACCAATTCTCTGCAGTGCCCTTTGGCTTATCTACTGCGCCCAGGGTCTTCACAAAATGCCTGGCAGACAAAGAGGAATTCAAATATATCCATACCTGGATGACTGCCTTATTCATGCAGAAAGCAAGGGCATTCTTTTAAAGCATCTGGTGTTTGTCAAAAACCTATTAAGTTGCCTAGGGTACACAGTAAACGAAAAGAAGTCAAAACTAGTGCCCTCACAAGACATAATATTCCTGGGTACCAGCTTAAATACAATGGCCCAGATGGCTTATCTCACGCCAGACAAGCAAGGACAACTGACTCAATACTTCAAAATGATGGCAACAAAGACCCAACTTCCTGCAAGAAAAATTCTGCAGGCCTTGGGATTCATGGCATCTTGCATACTACTAATACAATATGCAAAACTGCATATGAAGAAATTACAATGGTACCTGAAAAGCGTATGGACTCAACACAGCCACAGCTTGGAAACAATAATACCACTCATTCCCTGCCTTCAGCAGGAGTTTCTATGGTGGGCTAAGGCATGTCACCTCAACAAGGGTCAGCCTTTTACCTACAGCCAGGCAAACTATAACAACAGATGCATCGGATTATGCCTGGGGAGCACACATGGCAGGACAGTGCATTCAGGGCAAATGGTCTACAGATCAAAGGCATCTGCATATCAATCAAAAAGAGATGCTAGCTGTGCAAAATGCCCTAACAGCTTTCAAGGACCTCCTGCCTCCAGGACAGCTACTAATAAAGACGGACAACACCACAGTGATGTGTGGTACATAAACAAGGAAGGGGGCACACATTCCTACCCCCTATGCAGGCAAGTACTGACCTACCAAGTTCAACTACAAGCACAATTCCTGCCAGGAAAGAAAAACACATTGGCAGACGATCTAAGCAGAAACATCATAGATCCTCATGAGTGGAAACTAGATCCACAAGTATTCACAAAGATAACTCAAAAATGGGGGAGCCCAGACATAGATCTGTTTGCCTCCCCCCAAAACTACCAACTATGGAAATTTTGCACAAATGCATACCACACACTGGCATGGAAAGTGGACGCCCTCTTATTCAGTTGGAAAACATTAACAGTGTATGCCTTTCCTCCACTGCCTCTTCTGGCAAAGGTGCTGCTGAAAGCCAGATTAGAGAGGCCACAAATGATACTCATTGCTCCAAACTGGCCACGCCAACACTGGTATCCAATATTAAGGAACATGGCTCCAGGCCCACCATGGATTTTACCTCAAATTCCTCACCTGCTCACTCAGCAAAACAATCAGATCCTACACAGCCAGCTCAAGACGTTAAATCTGGCTGCATGGCAAATTACCTAAACAACCAGTCAACACTTCCTCTAAAGCTGTTATGGATGTCATTCTAGAGGCCAGGAGGCCCAGCACCAGGAAAACCTATTCAGACAAATGGAAAAGATTCTGCACCTGGAACCAGGCTAAAGGCCAGAATCCCCTTGTCCCAAATATTCCTCAGATTCTACAATATTTAACTGAGATGTTGCACAAAGGGCTTTCCTTCTCATCTATTAAGATCCACGCCTGAGCTATTTCAGCTCAATACAACAGGGATCCTCCTATATTTTCACATCCATTACAAAGACAGTACCTCAGAGGGGCTAAGAACATAAGACCGCCCCAAAGAGCACCAACACCAACTTGGGATCTCAACTTTGTTTTGGAAAAACTTACACTTCTGCCCTTTGAACCAGCTTCTACAGATGATTTACAGTTTCTATCATGGAAAACTGCCCTGCTGCTAGCAATAACTTCAGCATGAAGAGTCTCAGAGTTACAGGCCCTAATGGCAGTGGAGCCTTTCATCATTTTTCATCAAGACAGAGTCGCTTTACAAACTAACCCTTCCTTTATGCCAAAGGTGGTATCCAGTGTGGCCCTAAACCAAACCATTCATTTGCCCACCTTTTATCGAAACCCCCAGAACAAAGAGGAAAGGCTCCTGCACTCTTTGGACATTCACATGCAATTACGTTATTACTTGGATAAAATTAAGGCTTTCAGGAAATCTGACCAGATCTTTGTATCCTATGCTGCAGGATCACAAGGAAAGGCTATCTAAAAACAGACCATTTCAAAATGGATAGGACATTGTATCCATTTCTGCTACACACACCATGGGAAACCTCTACCTGGTAACATTAGGCCCCATTCCACCAGGGCTACAGCAACATCTACAGCCTTTCTCAGAGGGGTACCAACCAAGGACATTTTGGAGGCTGCAACTTGGAGTTCAGTGCACACCTTCACCAAGCACTATCACTTACCTCTATACTCTAAAACCAGAGCTGGCTTTGTCACTGCAGTTCTGCAGGGCCTACTAGCTTCTCCAAACCCTGTTTAGTTCTACCGCCCATCCTTAGCTTTGGGATTCAACCCAAGTGTGATGACAGCAGCAGTGTAACACGATGAACATAATACAGTTTTGTACCTACCATAAATGTAGATGTTTGAGTGTTCACACTGCTGCAGTCCAGGTTACCCTCCTTCCATCCCCTCTGACCTAGCTGAACTTTTCTATACCTTTCTATCCTGTACAACCTTTGTGGTGTATTTGCTTGTAACTGAAGGTATTCCTTTTATTCCTTTTATATGTTTTATTAGTAATATGTATTGCCTACCTACTTGGGGGCACCTGACATCTGGGGCAAGAAAAACTGAAGAAAATGGCATTGGATGCCTCTTGTATACCCCTGGTGCACTGACGTCAGGGAAGAAGCGACAGCAACCGACGCCGGACCAAGACTTTGGAACTCTGGCCGACTGCGGGACCGCCTGACGGCAGGATAACCCAAGTGTGATGACTGCAGCAGTGTGAACACTCAAATATCTACATTTATGGTAGGTACAAAACTGTACTTTGTGATGTGCCCAGTTACTACTCACTGACTTCTACCTTCTCAAGCATTCTAAAGTGGGTTACCAGACGTCTAATCCTCTGTGGAATGGGTAACCTCTGTGAAATGATGTGGTGGGGGTAAGCCAAAAAGGAGAAACAAATGGATTGATTGGAAGGCAGTAATTTCATCAATGTTTCTGGGCCTAAAAGATGTATTAACCTGTGAGGATGGCAACAGTTTTTATTTACAGTTTTGGGTCACCTTTTTGTTGTCAGCTGCTTTGAAAGTGACTATGCGGAACTTTTACCTCTCCATTGCATTACAGTACACTAAGGGTTTAAAGATCTCATCAGTTTGTTGCTGATCCTATGTACCCCTGCAAGCCTATAACTAGTGTGTAATGGAGTACATCTTTAGTTATATAGGCAGAAAGTGGTATTAATGTTGCACAGCAATGCTGGACAGACAATTCTATATGATGTATTCTGGAGCAATGGCATGAACTGTCCACCTGCTGAGCCACTGTTTAGAGGATGTAGCCCGACTTGGATTGTGAAATATTATTTCTTCTACTGTAGTCCAGTGGGATGGATGACTTGTGGAAGGTTATTTATAAGTCTGCCAATCTATGTTAAGGCAAGCTGCAAAAAGGTAAAAGAATTACAGTAATAATTCCATGATTTTCAGATTATGTATCCTCAGAGCTGAGTGTATGTAGGGGACTTTAACCTTCCTACCTAATCAACTCAGAGTTGTACAATACATAAATCAGTGAATAACCCAAACCAGATGGAAGTTTACCGGAACACACTGCTCGTACACCAGATGAATGAACAGACGTTTAATACACAGATGAAACGATACAGATGAATCAACCAGGTTAAGCGCTTTCAACCGTCATACACAGTCTTCTTCAGAACGTTCTACATAAATCAGGACAATTTTACTATACTTTTCCTCATGAAAAGCAGATTGCAGGCCTGATTATTCCCTCTGTGATCATTACAGCGATGATGGCAACAGGCATTCTTAATTGTAAAAGGGATTACTAATACGCATAAAATCTCACTTTATATTTGGACTATATTTTACCTCATTTGTGGATGCTATGAGGAATAAAGCCAAATATTTCACAGTTCTGTGTATTTTTGTAAACTCTGCTTTATACGAGTCGGTGTGTACGCGCGTGAGCGCACACTCATCTGTCTGAGGTTTTAACCTCTTATTTAAAGCTTTTGATACAGTATCTCATCCACTACTACTGTCTAAACTCTCTAACTTTCACCTCTCCTCCCCCACCCTCAACTGGTTTGCCAGCTATCTGTCAGAACGCAAACAATCAGCCAAATGGCTCTCTTCCCCTTCTCCTTTCTTACCTATCTCTGCTGGTGTTCCTCAAGGTTCCATCTTGGGTCCCTCCTTATTCAACATCTTCACAAATGACCTTTTCACCTCTTGCCATCTGTCCTCACTCATACAATATGCAGACGACTCTACAATCATTTCTACAGCCAACAACATCTCCGACCTACACTCCCTAACCCAAACAGCTCTACTTTCCACTGAACAGTGGCTTTCACAAAACCTACTGATTCTCAGTCCTACCAAAACCAAACTCTTACTCTTCCTGCCCCACTCCCTTAATCATCATAAACTCTCCTTTGTCATTAAGTCTCTCAATAACACAACTATCATACCTGACACCCACACAAAACTCCTTGGAGTCATTATCGACGATGACTTAAAATTCAATCAACACATACAGCAATGTATAAAGAAAACACATCAGAAGTTAGGTCTGTTATACCGAAACAAAAAGTATCTCAGTCCCGAAGCTAGACTCACCCTAGGACAAGCACTTCTCCTCCCCTCACTCCTCTATGCAGCCCCAGTTCTTACAAATATCCAAAAAACTACCCTGAGTAAACTCCAACAATCCTACCACAAAATAGCCAGATTCATCACCAACTCCCCAAACAACACACACCACTGTATTGCTTTGAAGTCTGTACAATGGCTAGAACTCCCACAACTACTACATCTCTATCAATTTCACATGTTGCACTCTATGCTCTTTAAACCATCCAACTGTCCATCCCTATCTCTCCTTGTCTCTGTCTACAACCCATCTCGACCCCTCTGCACCTCTAATCAACAATTGCTTGAAATTTACCACCCAAACAAGTCAGTAGGTAAGCTACTCTACAAACACTCTGTGGCCCAAGCCTGGAACAAACTACCCCTTGACATTAGCTCAATCTCTCACACCCCACTATTTAAAAAGAAACTAAAGACTCATTTACTCAATTACAAAATTTGCCCCTGCTATGACCCAGCATAATTTCTCTCCTCCCCCCAGTTAGGAATCACTCTGTCTATCCCCACTAGTACAGTTACATAGCGAAAAAAAAAAAAAGGCTTGTACTGTCATATACTATTGTTGATGTTGTTTTGTATATTGTGTTACTATTGTAAGACTAGTTTGCTGTGCTTGTATACTACTGTAATATTTTTATTGTTCTATTCTGGAGCTTTTCTCCTCGGGTCTCCACTGAAAATGGGACAAAATCCCAGTTGGACTAACCCGGTCAACAAATGTCAATAAATAATAATAAATAAATAAATATTTACTCCTTTGTCATTGCTGCTACTGACTTTTTTTTTCATGTCAACAGTTAAAACGTATCTCTGCAAAAGATGCATTGGCCCACCCTTACCTAGATGAAGGACGATTACGGTACCATACCTGCATGTGTCGCTGCTGTTTCACCATATCCTCAGGAAGAGTCTACACCAATGACTTTGAGCCCTCTGCCATCCCCAAGTTCGATGACTCCTATGAGAAAACTCTTGCCTCTGTTTGGCAGGTTAAAGGTTAGTTACATCCAGTCCTTCTGGAAATGTGAGCTATAGGTTACAGTGTAAAACTGCTCTGTTTTGGCTGTAAGATGATATCTGGACTGTTTCATGTTGAACTTTACAGCTGAAGGCTGAAAGCTGAAAGCTTTCTAGAGTAATAGTCTTCACAGTTGTAGCAGTGTGTGTGTGTGTGTGTGTGTGTGTGTGTGTGTGTGTGTGTGTGTGTGTGTGTGTGTGTGTATGTATGTATGTATGTGTATATATCTGTACATATATATATATATATAAAATACGTACACAAATGTTTACTCTTGTCCTGTGTGAAGGGAGGCCATGATAGCCTGAGACTTGGCATTAAAGCAGAACCTTTAACTCATGGTCTGTTGCAAACCATCTGAGTGGTTCCACATCTGAGTCATACAAGTGGAAATTGAACATGGACATTTTCCGTAAGCTAACTTTATTTTGGGCTAGCCTATCAGTAGACCTGCATCTGTCCCAGATATTCTTGCTAGTGGATGTATTTTCGATTTCTTGGAACATGGACCTCTTTGTACCTTCCCTCTCTTATCACCAGGATGCAAAAAAAAAGATGAGGCTGGATGTTGTCACCCTTTTTTAGCAGTCCCTCTTAGCCCCTTACAGCATGGTGCTGTCCACTCAGGGAGTTGAGCAGGGAGGGCCCACCCCATCTCACTACCTTCTTACCCAGCAGCTGGAAGCTCTGATATGTTCCCCTAAAATACTTACATTGGTAAGATGACAGATGGAACCTTGACTCCGTATTGGACTGACTTTCTACTTGAGGTTCCTAGAAAGCCTGCTAGTCACATGTATTCCAGCAAGTAAAAAAAAATTCCCTTTTCAGATGGAGAAGTAATGTTTTTTACTGCAGTCATGGCCTAGCAGACATTTTTAACTTGCCTTAGCATCTGTTTGATTTGAGCCTAAGTTATGTTGTGTGGCCAAGGTATATGTTTGTGTGTGTGTGTGTGTGCGTGTGTGTCTCTCTCTCTGTCTATCTGTGTCATTAATTACATAATGAGTTTGTGCATAATGGAACTAGCTTATTTTTGACTTACCAAGGAGTTTCTGAAGTTGGTACTGTAACTTTGGCCTCTTTTAAAGAGTTTGTTTGATCTCCTGTTTGAGATTTGATCTTTATGACCTCCTCTGTGCAAATGTGGGCCATCTACAGACCCTGAAAACTTCATGCCCATAGGTCACACTAGTCTCATATGCAAAGCCAGGGAACGAATTATTATGGAAATGATCAATAATGACATAGGAAGCCTCCAGACATTGGAAGCAACCCAGTTTGGTTTTGACAAGGGTAGGTCATGCCTTCTCAACCTCATGGACTTCTTTGAGAAGGTCACCAAAGCAATGGATGGAGGGCGTCGTGGTTCACACTGCCTACCTTGACAAGGCTGAAGCATTTGGCCCAATACCCCACCTGGGTGTTGTTGACAAACTCAAGAGTTTAGGTACAAACCCTTATGTCACCCAGTGGGTAGCCGTCTGGCTCATAGACAGGACCCAGGAAGTTCGAACTGGGATTTCCACATTTACAATGAGGCCAGTTGCAAGCAGATTCCCTTGAGGATTGGTCGTAGGACATCTCCTTTCTGGCATTTACTTCTTTGAAATTAAGGCCAATGTCCATGACCTAAATTTCCAGATGATTGCAAATTAGGTGTTGCTATTGAATACCCCGCTGACACACATGTTCTCCAGGAAGGGCTGATACAGACAAACAACTGGTGTTAGAGCCACAGACTAAAACTAAATGGCAAGAAATGCATAATAGTATCCTTCGGGAAGTCATCCACCCCTGGTAACTGTCATATTGACAACAAAGCCTAAGAGCTGACCCAGTAGTCAGGGACTTGGGGGGACACAGAGACAGTAATCTAGCCTTTGACCATCACCTGTCCACAGTAGTGAGGAAATCATTCTATGTTGTGGAACTTATAAACAAAGGTATGGCATCTAGATCCCAGGAAGTCATTGGTCCACTGCATTTGGCTTTCATCAGACCTGTCATTTAATACAATGACCCCTTTGATGTGTACTTAACCAGGCATAATCCAACAATTGGAACATTCACAGAGGTTCCTCACTATAAGAATACAAGATGTAAGTAACATATCCCTTTCAGACCACCTCTAGGCCCTGTTCCTGTATTCAGTTTCCTACAGGCTGTTGAAGGGAGATCTGTTCATGGCATACAAGGCATTGTCAGACCTCACTCTGATGGACCTCCTGCATGTCCACAAAACAATCAGCACCAGAATTACCCATCTTAAATAATTCATCCTTGACAGTGATATAAATTGGACTTGCTGGAGAGGCAGGTATGTATCCCACAGACTACCCCTTCTCTAGAACAATCTCCCCATCCACGTGAAGCAGATTTCCTCCCTAACCCAATTCAGGTGCAACTTAGGCAACTGGATGGGGGACCAGGAAATTCATCCCTGATTTGGCACCTATGTCTCTAATGGACATAGGCAGCCTGTAAATGGTTCGTCTCCCAGGTCCCTGCTTGTAAATGTTTCACCTCCCAAGTCCCTGCTTACATTATTAAGGGTACCAGAACTTGTTGGAGATTTGGGATGCATGGCTAGGCTTAAAAAGGCCTTTGTGGTTGTTAGCCTTGTAAATGCCTATGACCGACTGGATTGCCTTTATTTTGAGTTTGATAGCTCAGCAGACTTTGTTTGTCTCCTAGAGGGCACTGTTTTATGGTGGCTGTTGTCTTCATCATACAGATCTCAAAGCTGCAGGCTCTTACAAGTAGGGAACTCTGCAATGTATTTCAAAAGGACTGGCTTTTCCATTAAGACTAATCCACACTTATTTCTGTAATTTGTCTCTCATCTGTCCTTTAATCAGTTCATTCATCTCTGGAATGTATGGGCGAAAAGATGCTTTATACCTTGGATGTGCATCAGAAGGTTAGCTTCTGCCTGAATAGAGCTGTTGAGCTTACAAAATTGATTGGTTGCTTTGTCTTGTATGGGGGGGGGGGGGTCAGCAGTAGCCAGGCAGGTACTATCCAGATGAACTGGCAGCAGCACTGTGAATTCACCTGATAGCCAACTAGCCATTGAGCAGTGTGTTCAAGGACCACCCTGCAAATGAGGCCTGCTTCCAGTACCTGATTTAAGAGTTTTCTGCATTGTACACTGGACATTGTGTGAACTTTACTAAATACTGTTATTTGGATCACCACTCTAAGAACTCTTTCTTCCTTTGACATATCTTTGGTGGTGGATTCAGTCTTCTGAGCCTTGGTTCCTTGACATTTCTGTCAGCTTCTTACTGGGAAACTTTTATTGGTGTTTGGGATTATTCCAAGCTATTACTCACTGCAAAAGGCCTTTCAAAAAGATAAACACTTGCCATGTACATAAGATCATAGGTTCACTGGTGATAACTAGTGTAACAACCCCAGTGGACCTTTTTAAGCCTAGCCATGCCTCACAAGTGGATCTGATAAGCTTGGCACCATTTGGCACCCTTGGGTCATTGTAACGGATATATGTAGGCTTGGGCAAGGGGAGTCAACATTTACAGGTTGCCTCTGTCTAATACAGACATAGTTGCAAGACTAGGGGTTCAATTTCAGATTCCCCATGTACTGGTCCAAGTTGTGCTTGTATTGGGTTAGATGCTTCAAGATAGCATAGCTTTAGATTTATACTGGTATTTGCTGCAGAAAGACCACTTGAAAGTTGTATTATATGGTAATTACTTGTATGTCTGCTGTATCCTGATATTTGTTTAGGTGTGGTTTCAAAACAGAGCAGGCAGGGATGAAGAACTAAACAAATCTGAATTTTACTGTATGTATCACAATTTTGCAAAAACATGGATTTAAAAAAATAACTACTGTTTTATCTACGTACATGAAATAATCATCTATATCTAATAGTAGTATTGCTGATCAGTGTTTGAAAAGCATTTTCATGTTAACAGCCCTTCAAATATACAGATGTTTGAAAAAAAAAAAATTCTTTCCATTTATTGTCCATTATGTTATTGCCTCTTCTTTTAAAGCTAATTCCATATACCTTTATCCCTATGTAAAGGTTTTCACTTTTTCTGTCTATTGGTAGGATAGTGGTGAGGCCTAAGCCTTGTTTTGTCAGATAAGTGACAGGAGGATGTGTTTTGATCCACTAAGCTTTTTTTGGGGGGGGGAGGGGGGGGTAAAGAAAAGCTCATTGGTCTGCAAAATTGCTATGCAATTGTGTCAGAAACTATATTTGTGTGTTTTTTTTCCAGAGCTCATTCATCGGTTTATTATTGAACACCAGCAAGGTAAACGAGTGCCGCTTTGTATCAACCCTCAATCTGCTGCCTTCAAAACATTTATCAGGTAAGTTGCATCTGGACACAATGATGGGTTACCAGATGTTTCTGAAAAGGCATTGAAGGATAGTGTGTTCTTTGCATCACTTCCTGCGTTGGACTCCCTGGATTAATGTTTTGTACGTACCTGTGGTGCAGGACATGATCAGTATGATCTATTTGTGTCTTCTGGTTTATTTAAACCTTGTGTAGTCATGGCTGTAGATTGTAAAATACTATTGTAAGTGCAATAATAGAAACTCTGCATGCAAAGCTGCAGTCAAGCAATAAAACGGACTTTGTACAATGTAACAGTGCTTCAAAGCAAGGAGTATTATTGAACTACATAATTACAAAATTTTGTTACTTATTGACAAGTATGTAAATAAATAAAACAGTACCAATTTTCCACTGAGATGCCATCAGTCCTAGATTATGCAAATTATCATACTGATGTAGTGCATTCTAAATGATGCATAACATGCAGAGATACAGGTATGACCTATAACATCAGTAATATTATAAAATACATTTTTCTAGTGTATGTTGGTATGCAGTGTACCAGAAATGATGCATGACTACATGGAATGGTTGGGGTGGGTATTAGCATAGCAGCAGTGTTTTAACCAGCATTCAAATGAAATACATAAAGGAATGCCTGTACTCTGAGGATGAGGTGTTCGGTCCATAGCTTAAAGGAAAGTTGTCTGCTTACAGGAAGCCTCAATCACTGCACATTTCAAGGCTTCAGATCTTTTAATTCACATGCAGTAAACATTTAAAAAAATAACAGCCTTGCTGTTTTATTTCATTTGTTAAAAAGGCATGTGGTAAAGTGGAACAGTGAATTGACTCAGCTATAATAACCCATGTTCTTGGGTCCATAGTTCAGCCAGTTGTGCATAACAGACTGTCATAAACCAACCATCACCGTCTCCAGATAAATTGTCCAGCCTGATATTTTGTGAAGAAATCAAAAAAACTGTTGACCAGATGTACTCCCAGCTACAGGTGTGCCACATGATGCTAAAGAAGGCTGTTGTACCACTGTAACCCTGAGAAGCTCTGTTAGCTTATTTACTTTGATTAGGAAATCGCACAGCAGCATTGCATCATGTGCCATTTGAGCAGTGTCCAGTAAATGCCACTGCCATCTGTATAAAAAAAAAAAAAAAAGACAACATTAGCTCCTCCTTAAAGAACAGACTGGATTCATTTGGTATCAACTCGCCCTAACCTTCAGTAGGAATTTGTCTGTCCTTTTCTGGGTAGAAGGGTGTCCTACAGTAAGCACTCTTTACACCAGTGGCTGTTATCACATCTAATTGTAAAAAGCAAAAACCACACACTCTGCCAAAGGTTGCTCACAACACACAATAGATTCCAAATAAATCAAAATGTGAACACACCAACCAAGCTGAGAAGACACGAATAAATAGTTATCTGCCAAAACCTGATTTTTAATGGCTTTATTGTAGAAGGATGAGAGCTTTCACGGGGCTACCACTTCTTCAGATCCAAATAAAACTAACACCTTAAGAAACAGACAATATATACTAATTAAAATCACATGTTACTAAAATCAACAAATCAGAATCAACGTCTCTTAATTAATGCTGGCTTCAATGTTACACTTGCATTCAGGCCCGGATCTCTATGGGTTTGTAGTGCTATTATCCATTTTACTTCTCGATTCTCTAAATAATTATTCACATCACCACTTCTCCTGCCAGTTCTAGCTTTCTGGAGAACTCTAGAATAAAAAAACACTGTATCCTGTAGATGTTCTTCATGTTTCACTGTTGCAGTCATTACATTTGGGTAATCCTGCTGGCAGGTTGCCCTCAGTTGGCCTGAATTCCAAAGTCTTGGGTCCTGTGTCAGTTGCTGTTGCCCCATCCCTGACGTCAGGTCGTCAGGGGTATAAAAGATGCAGCTGACGCCATTTTCTTCAGTCTTTCTTGCCGCACAGTGCTCGAAGCAGAAGCAGTTCGCAAGTGTTAGTCGGCCGACTCCTAAGATTTTCGTGTTCGAGTTTCAGATCAGAAGTCTTCATTACAAGCTAAGTACCCCATTGGGGAAACTTTTTTTCTTGCTCCAGACCAATGTCAGAAAAAGTTAGTAATTGTATTTGTTGTGGGAAGCAAATACCTCATAAGGACTTTCATTCTTACTGTATTCCTTGCCTAGGCCCTGACCACGACGTTTCAAGTTGTCGGTTTTGTGCTAGATTTAACCAACGCACTATTAAGCGTCGATACAATTTTGCACTAAGCTATTTTGGGTGCAGATTTAATTATACAATGTCGTCGGATAGCCATCCAACTACCCGGAGTTCACAAAAAGTGTAAAGAAAGAAAAAAAGACAGGCAACCGAAGTCCAAAACCGATGACGAAGCTTCTCCTAAGCCAGTCGCCGGTTCTCAGTGAGACGTTTTTGCAGCCCCTGACGCCCGCTACTTTAGAGTCGCAGGCCGCTACCGACTCCCACGTGGAGTCAGTCAGGCTGCTAGAAACTCAAGGTATTGGAGCCTCGGAGACTATTCCCTCATATGGGTCTGGAGCCACTGAGCAAGCATCGGTTTCTGAGGGTGTTTTCAGACCTAAACAATTATACATTAAACCAACTTCAGCTTCAAAGGCAAAGACTAAAGCACATTTAAAGACAAAAAAACAAGTTCACCAGCCACATGGACAGGCCTCCATGCCAAAAAAACAGATGCTCAAAATGGCCGAAGACTTAATTACCTTGATCAGGGGTTCCCATCCCCCTCCTGATAAGAGGCCTAGGCAAGAGACAGACTATGAATCTTCAGATCAGGTTTCCATTTCCTCTGATTCCTCTTCTGATCAGGAATATTCTCTTCCTCCCTATGAGGATTCCGATGCTGAAGAATCTATTCCTTCAGCTTCTTCTGCTGAGGACTATTCTTTTGGGGAAACCTTGCATACCATGAGGGAGCATTTCCACTGGGAGAGCCAAGATTTTTCAGAATCTAAGAAGAGACTCAGGGACTTCCTTCTACTACCTCAACACAGGCCTCTAGCTATTCCACTTGTGTTAAACATTGTAGATTATGTGTTTTCAGAGTCTAGTCTGACTCCTGACTCCTTACCTCCAGCTCCTGTTAAGCCTGACAGATGCTACACGGTTCCTGACTCTCATAAATTGCTTTTCAAAAACCCTGCTGCAGACCCAGAAACTATTCCTCAGGGTCCCAAAGGGGTTAAGGCTTCCACTGCAAAAAACCCTACCTCCTCTGACAGAGATTCTATGGCACTGGATAGATGGGGAAAAAAGATTTACACATCTGCTACCTTGGCTATAAGGGCCTTAAACTGCCAGTTTCATATGCTCAAGTATCAGCAATATGTTCATGACACTGCTTAAACACAAAATGTTAGTAAATTCTGAACATGCAGAAAACAAAGAAAAGCAGGATTTATTGCATGCAGCTGAACAAGTTGGAAAGCATACTTTGCAATATGGTTTTGATTCTCTAGAGGCCTCCTGCAGGGCCGCTGTTATGGGTTCTGTAATTAGGAGGCATGCTTGGTTAAAGGAACAAAATCTGCCTGATCATGTCAAAGCTAAATTATTAGATGCACCATTACAGCATGATGCCTTGTTTGGTGTTAAGGCAGAAGAAGTGTTAAAGAAAATGGATGACAAAGCTAAATCTATGCAGACGGTCAAAGATTTTTTACAAGTACAGCCACCTAGGTTTAGCAGACACTGGCCTACAAAAAATTGGTCCTTTCCAGTGTCAGACACTCCTCAAAGGGGCAGACCCAGACGCCCTAGAGGCAGATCCCAGCCGCAAGGTTCGTACAGGTCTAAGCAATGGGGTGCTTCTACCTCCTAAAGTGGAGAAGACAAATCACAACCATACAGGAAACAGTCCCAATGACTTCCCCCTGCCTGCACCAAGCACTTATCTACTGGCAGCACACTTAGGGGGAAAAATAGCACTTTTTTCTCATAATTGGCACATTATAACCCAGGACAAATGGGTTCTAGACATAGTGTCACAAGGCTACAAGTTTCACTTCCATACCCTGCCAAGGGCAAACGGTTGGCCAGACCTGTCAAAAAATCAATGGGCAGAGGCGCAAAAACAACTCTCATCCCTCATGGACATAGGGGCTATTCAACAAGTGCCACAGCAAGAGCAAGGACAAGGATTTTACTCAAGACTGTTCTTGGTACCCAGAAAGGACAAGGCATGGAGACCAATACTGGACCTATCTATTCTAAACACTTTCCTGGATATACCAAAATTCAAGATGTTGACCTTGCAGCAGCTTCTGCTCATGCTGGGCAGAAAGGCTTGCCTCGTCACTTTAGACCTAAAAAAGGCATACCTGCATGTCCCAATCAGACCATCATGCAGAAGATACCTCAGATTCAAGGCTGGTTCAAAGCATTACCAATTCTCTGCACTGCCCTTTGGCTTATCTACTGTGCCCAGGGTCTTCACAAAGTGCCTGGCACCAGTAATTGCTTTCTGCAGACAAAGAGGAATACAAATATATCCCTACTTGGACGACTGCCTCATTCAAGCAGTGAACAAGGACATTCTACTACAGCATCTGGTGTTTGTGAAAAAAACTTTTAACATGCCTAGGGTACACAGTCAACGAAAATAAATCAAAACTAGTACCCTCTCAAGAGATAATATTCCTGGGTGCAAGCTTAAATACAACTGCTCAGATGGCTTATCTCACGCCAGACAAACAAAGGCAACTGACTATCTATTTCAAGGAAATGGCAACAAAGGCCCAGTTATCTGCAAGAAAAATTCTGCAGGTTTTGGGCTTCATGGCATCCTGCATTCTACTAATTCCATATGCAAGATTGCATATGAGGAAACTTCAATGGTACCTAAAAAGTGTCTGGACACAACATTGCTACAGCCTGGAAACAATGATTACTCTCATTCCCTGCCTGCAACAGGAGTTTAGATGGTGGGCAAAGGCTTGTCACCAAAACAAGGGACAGTCATTCTCACTACCCCCAGCCAGGCAGAACCTAACAACGGATGCATCAGATTACACCTGGGGGCCCCACATGGCAGGAAGAGGCATTCAGGGCACCTGGTCCACAAATCAAATGCATCTGCATATCAATCAAAAAGAGATGCTAGCTGTTCAAAATGCCCTGACAGCCTTCAAGGACCTAATTCATCCGGGACAACTACTGATAAAGACAGACAATACCACGGTCATGTGGTACATAAACAAGCAGGGGGCCACGCATTCTTGCCCCCTTTGCAGACTAGCCATAGCTTTATGGGGCACAGCATTGACCTACCAAGTTCATCTGCATGCACAATTCCTGCCAGGAAAGAACAATACTCTGGCAGACGAACTAAGCAGAAACCTCATGGATCCCCACGAGTGGCACCTGGATCCACAAGTCTCCAGCATGATAACAAAGAAATGGGGATGCCCAGATATAGATCTGTTTGCCTCCCCTCACAATTATCAACTAAAAAGATTCTGCACAAGGACTTATCACAGACAAGCATGGAAAGTGGACGCCTTATCTTTCAAATGGAAAAACCTATCAGTATATGCCTTTCCCCCACTGCCTCTCCTCCCCAAGGTACTCCTAAAGGTAAGACAGGAGAAACCAAATATAATTCTGATTGCCCCAGACTGGCCCCGCCAGTACTGGTACCCGATCTTAAGGAACTTGTCTCAATGCCCAGCCTGGACATTACCTCAAATACCTCATCTACTGTCCCAACAAAACAATCAGATTCTGCACAGCCAACTCAGGACTCTAAACCTGGCAGCATGGCGGATAATGTAGCCATACAAAGCACACCTCTCAGTAAAGCTGTGAAGGATGTCATTTTGGAAGCCAGAAGGCCTAGTACTAGAAAATCCTATGCTGGAAAATGGAAGAGATTTTGTGCCTGGAACCAAGCTCAAGGAACTGACACAGCTGTACCAAATATTCCTCAGATTTTGCAATACTTAACTGAGATGCTGGACAAAGGCCTATCTTTCTCATCAATTAAAATTCATGCCTCTGCCATTTCGGCTCATTACAATACAGAGCCACCACTCTTTACTCATCCTTTATTAAGGCAGTACCTCAGAGGAGCCAAAAATTTAAGGCCTCCAAGGAGATCACCAATGCCTGCATGGTAACTCAATTATGTATTGGAAAAACTCACCCTACCTCCTTTTGAGCCAGCTGCTACGGCGGATATAAAGTTTTTATCTTGGAAAACAGCTTTGCTCCTAGCAATAACTTCTGCTGCGAGAGTTGCACTTACATAGCCAAACTGGAAGCTAAGCTCTCTCCGGCCAAGATTGTACTAGACAGTCAAGAGGAGAAGGTTAACACCTGCATTACATCTCAAGCAACTCATAGCTCTTCAAAACCCACACCATCAACACCCACACATAGCAACACTAAACCCACATATGTGGAGGCCCTTAACATTAACCTGCCCAAGCAACAAGGACCTCCGAAGCCGAAACGCAAACAAACATCAGTCACAACCAAAGTGACACATAGCTCACAACACCAGTGTGCCACCAAACAACAGCCCCTAAGGCAAGACAATGTACCCAACACTTTAGTCATAGGTGACTCTGTAGTCAGGCACACTAATGTCCCACTCACCAGGCTGAACAAGGAGAAAATTACAGTCAGCTGCCTGTCAGGAGCCAGGATCCACCACATAACGCATGCACTCAAGTCACTCAACTACAAGTACAAATACGACTCTGTCATTGTCCATGCTGGAGTGAATGACTTGAGACATACCTCCCTGGACTACATGAAAAGAGACATGGAAGAGCTCTTGGATCATGTGACCCAGGCAGGTTTGACCCTAGCCCTTAGTAGCATCCTGCCTTCACCCAGAATGATACCACAGTACAAGGACAAAATGATTGACTTCAAGCAGTTGGCTAAGCTTCTGGTGTCATTCAGAGGGGATCTGTCTGCCTGGGAAGACATGATCTACAAACCAGGATGATTTGCCAGAGATAGTCTGCACCTGTCACCCCTGGGATTCAGGTTACTGGCTAAAGCTCTTGCCAACCCTATAGTGCCTTTTTTTAGGCAAGGTTCAAAGGATAAAACCACCACCGTAACAGATACAAGCATGCAAAATCTGAAGGTAATGCTACTCAATGCTAGAAGTCTAAACCTCAAAATGCACTCTCTCGAGGCACTCCTAAAAATGGAGAACATCGATATCT
The DNA here is from genome assembly GCF_019279795.1 of Protopterus annectens. NCBI lineage: Eukaryota > Metazoa > Chordata > Ceratodontiformes > Protopteridae > Protopterus > Protopterus annectens. Next base: position 430,559,080 of record NC_056745.1, on the reverse strand, counting down.
GTGCAGTAACTGAGACCTGGTTCAAGGCTCCAGAGATCACCCCTGCAATGCCAGGCTACAATTCTTACCACACATTTCGGCCACAAAACCAAGACCAAAACACTAAAGGTGGAGGAGTGTCCATATTCACACCTCCAGGCTAGTTGCCCAACACAATGCATCTGAAATTCTCCAGGTGCAACTAACACTAGGTACGACTGCAATCCAAATTGTAGCTTGCTACAGATCCTCCACCATGCCCCAAGATTCTCACTACACCTTTCTAAACATACTGGAAAATAATAAGATACAACCAAACACTCTAATACTGGGTGATTTCAACTACCCTGCCATTAATTGGGAAAACTACTCAGGTACCAACTCCTTTTCCCAACGGTTCTTGGAATTCATAAATTCCAATGCCCTGGATCAACTAATCCATTGTCCCACCAGGGGAGCCAATATCCTAGACCTGGTCATTACCAACATGGGAGATAGATGTTCCACACCAGTGGTCACCCCCTCATTGGTCAGGTCTGACCATAAGCAAATCACCTTTGACATCCACATCCCACCACCACCCCCCAGTAAGGAAACCTCCTTAAAAAACTTCTCCAAAGCCAACTTCATGCTATTGAAGTCAGAAGTGACAAACTTCACAACACCCACGCAGATGGGATCTGGAAGTTCGACTGCAGAATCCTACACTAAGGCACTGTACGAGCACATCCACTCATGCATGAATCGTGCCATCCCAAATAGAACCAAGATGCTCTTCTCCAAAAAAAGGAAGCCAATCTGGTGGTCCCCTGCTATAAACAAACTATACAACAGAAGGAAGAAGCTGTTGCAGAAAAGAGGAAAATCCCAGGATGCAAAAAACTCCCTCACCAGCCTCAGTAAGAAGCTGAGATCCCTCATAAAATCCTCAAAAGCTAGTTACAAAAATAAAATTACCAAAGATTCCAAAGACAACCACAAGGCATTCTATAGTCATGTAAAAAATCTAAATGGCAATGCTCAGATCTGCTCTGGGCTACAACAGAATGGCATTAAATATACTGATCCCAAGGATATTGCCAATATCCTAGCAGATCGATTTAGTGCCAACTTCACCCCCGTCTCACCCCCTAAAGGGCCCATCTCAATACCAAAAGATTGCCAAATTCCGATAATCACGGCCACACAGGTAGAAACCGCACTCTCCAAAGCTAAGAATACAGCATCCATGGGACCAGATGACATCCCAGGCTGTGTACTACATGAGCTATAAAATGAACTGGCACCTCACCTGAGTGTCATGTTTAATCATAGCCTCACCTCAGGCTTCGTGCCCACTGAGTGGCGCACAGCTACAGTTATCCCACTCCACAAGGGAGGATCCACCTTGGATCCCGGGAACTACCATCCCATCAGTCTGACAAGCCTGATCTGCAAGGGCATGGAACACATTGTCATGGAACTTATAAACAAAGACATTGGCAACCTTCAAACACTGGACCCCACCCAGTTTGGGTTTGTGAAGGGCCGATCTTGTCTCCTGAATCTGATTGACTTCTTCAAATCAGTCTCCAGAGCTGTGGTTGAGGGTAAGGTGGTCCACCCAGCCTATCTGGATCTCGCCAAGGCCTTCGACACCATCCCCCACTCTGGAATCATAGATAAACTTACTAAGCTGGGCATAAATCCCTATGTCACTCGATGGGTTGCCAACTGGCTTACTGACAGAACCCAGACTGTAAAAGTAGCTGACTCCAAATCCAGCTCCAGACAAGTGACAAGTGGAGTACCTCAGGGTTCAGTCCTGGAACCACTCTTGTTTGGCATCTACTTCTCGAAGTACAGGCCAACACTAAGGGACTCTGGCTAACAAAGTTTGCAGATGACTGCAAACTGGGAGCCATTATTGAATCCCCAAATTATGTGGATATTCTACAAAAAGGCATTACAGAAACAGATGCCTGGTGCCAGAGCCATGGGCTCAAGCTTAATGCCAAGAAATGTATAGTTATCCCCTTTGGAAAAAAACATGTACCCATGAATTACCACATAGGTGGCAGGGATGCTAAACATCGAATGTGTGATGAGAGACTTAGGGACACAGGTGGACAGTGGTCTCACTTTCGATAACCACATCGCCACAACAGTCAGGAAATCCTTCTATGTGGCACACCTCATCACTAAGGGATTTTCATCCAGAAAAAAGGAGGTCATTGTCCCACTGTACTCATCCCTCATTAGACCCATTATAGAGTATAATGCCCCGTTTGGTATGTACCTCACAAGACATCTGCAACAGCTGGAAAGGCCACAGAAATACCTCACTAAAAGAATCACAGGCCTAAAGCAGATGCCATATTCTGATCGTCTAAAAAAACTCCAGCTATACTCTGTGGCATATCGTCTACTCAGAGGCGATCTCTGCTTAACATACAAGGCCATGTCAGACCCTGAGCTGTTGGACATGCTCCACTTAAAGAAATCCCAATCCCTCAGAGCCACATGGTCCAGGGATCTAAACCTTGTCATCACAATGAACAAAACATGCTGGAGGGATAGGTTCCTGACCCAGAGACTCCCTATACTCTGAACTAGACTGTCCATACATGTCAAGCAGAGCGTCTCATTGGCCCTCTTCAAAAGGAACCTTGATGATTGGATGGGAGATAGGAAATTCACCCCAGGGATCATGTCAGTCGCCCTGCTAGACAGGGGCCCAGAGAAGTAAATATTGTGGGAAGAAATATCCAGGGAATTGTTATGGCTAGGCTTGCATAGGCCCTAGAGCCGATAGCCTAGTACCAACCTATGAGCCTGTGAACCTGTGCAAGACGAGTGTCAGAGCTACAGGCTCTCATGGCTGTGGAACCTTTTATCATTTTTTATCCAGACAGGGTCTCTCTGAGAACAAACCCTACATTTATGCCTAAGGTGGTGTCTAGTGTAGCCCTTACCAAACTATTCATATGCCAACTTTTTATCCAAATCCACAGAACAAGGGGGAAACATTCTGCATTCTTTGGATGTACACAGACAACTTAGATTATATTTGGACAAAACTAAAGTTTTCAGAAAGACAGAACAATTACTAGTGGCATATGCTGCAGGATCACAAGGAAAGGCTATCTCCAAGCAGACTATCTCAAAGTGGATAGGTCACTGCATTCGTTTCTGCTACTCTCAGCATGGCAAGCCAGTGCCTAAGGGCATTAGGCCACATTCAATCAGAGCTGCAGCCTTTCTCAGGGGAGTACCAACCAAAGACATTTTAGAGGCTGCTACTTGAAGTTCAGTGCACACCTTTACAAAGCATTATAATCTGCCACTTTACTCTAAATCCAGAGCAGGCTTTGCCACTGCAGTTCTGCAGGGCCTCATAGCTGCTTCTAATGTTGTTTAGCTCCAGCCCCCCAAACATAGCTTTGGGACTCTACCCAAATGTAATGACTGCAACAGTGAAACACGAAGAACATAGTACAGTTGTGTACACTTACCATAAATGTAGATGTTAGAGTGTATTCACTGTTGCAGTCCAGGTTACCCACCCACCATCCCCCTTATTTCTGCTGGAACTTATCTTTACTTCTCTGATCTATACAACCTATGTGGTATATTTATATATATCTAGCCTACCCCTTTGGGGGCACCTGACATCCGGGGCAAGAAAAACTGAAGAAAATGGCGTCGGCTGCATCTTTTATACCCCTGACGACCTGACGTCAGGGATGGGGCGACAGCAACCGACACAGGACCCAAGACTTTGGAATTCAGGCCGACTGATGGCAACCTGCCAACAGGATTACCCAAATGTAATGACTGCAACAGTGAATACACTCGAACATCTACATTTATGGTAAGTGTACACAACTGTACTTTTCTGCATGTGCAGCCAAAGCATTTGTATGTACATTATTCCTTATATTGCTAAGATGTTCTAAAATCCTATCTTTAAGCTGACGTGTTGTTTTTCCTACATAAAAGGAATGACATTGTGTGCAGGTTGCCAAATACACTAAGAAATTGCTATTACATGTAGCTGATAATCTAGGAATACATTTCCTTTCAGTAATAGGGTGAACAAATGTTTGGTCTTGAACAATAAAGGAACATGCTTTGCATTTCCCACAAGGAAATGTTCCTGCTCTCAATAAGAGTTCTGCTTCCAATTTTTAGGGCCATAACACAACCTTCTTTTTAAGCTCATGTTGTTCCTAAAAATAAAATTGGGGTCTTGACTGACAACCTTTCTAATACTATCATTAGCCAACAAAATAGGCTAATTCTTCCTAACTATGTCACAAAACTAATATACATTGCTAGAATAGGTGAAAAGCATTTTGGACTTACTACCAGCAGATTTAAACTTATAACTGTTCATTATGATCCCTAAGCCTGCTGGAAAAATAAGGGGCCCCTCTATTACTCCTATATGACTCTATTTCTGTATAGATGTTATCAGTCAATTTGTTCGGATATCCTCTACTTGAAAGATCTTGTAAAAAAGTTCCAAGTGACTCGGTCATCTCTGAAGTATCAGTCTTAAGTCGGGAGATTCTCAATGATTGTCCTTTAACAATGTTGGAAAAGATATGTGAAGGATGCATGCTGGATTTATGTAAAATATTTTTCCAGCATGTTTTCTTAAATAGTTTGGTGTCTAGTCCACCTGCATCATTCTTATATAACGTAATATCTAAAAAGTCTATGGTGGTAAAAGACCATTGCATAACAAACCTAAGAAAACTAGTAGTAGTTTCAAGATATAAAATAAAATCCTTCAACTGTATAACACTTCCTTTCCATAACAAAAGGATATCATCCACAAATCTCCTGTAATATATAGCATTCTGCATATAACTAGTGTGATTCAATAGATACTCTTCCTCCCATTGTGCCAACACTAGATTGGCATACGTGTTGGCACTTGGGGTGCCCATGGCCATCCCTTGTTTCTGTATAAAATAACTTTCGCCAAAGAGAAATATATTGTGATTCAAAATAAGTTCTAATAAAGTGCAGATCACAGTTATAGTATTATGATTAAACTGATCATGTTGTGTAATGAACAATCTAACCAAATCTATCCCTTCCACATTCGGGATTACAGTAAATAGGGATTTAATATCAAGTGTGACCAGTAGCACTTCAGATAGAGCCATCTTCTTTACTTTATCAAACAGTGTAGATAAGCAGTGCTGTGTGTCTCTCAACACTAATGGGGCTTCATCTAGCAATGGTTTAAGCATACTTTCAATGTATTGCGACAAAGGTTCTGTGGCCCAGCCTCTTAGGCAATCCATTTAAGGTGGGTATCAGAAGATATTCCACCATAAAAATTCATATAAATTGGGATTTATTAACCCACACATCAAAAACTCATACAGGTCATCTCTGATAGTATATATGCTCGTATCAATAACCTGCTCATATATTTTCATATATGTACTCTCATCTCTTCATCCAGGAGACGTAGTCCGTTCTGTTAAGAATGACTATGGCTCCTCCTTTGTCAGCTGGCCTAATGCTGATACTATCTAGCATTTGTAACTGTTTCAGAGCTTCACATTCTGCTTCATTTAAATTAAGAAACTGACTTTTAGTGTTCTTAAAAGCATTTAACATATCTAATTCGCACGCTTTAATAAATGCTTCTAAAGTGCTAGATAATGGTGGATTATAAGTACTATGTTTGTGACATGTAACAGTTTTGGCACTAGTAGTTAAAGCATTTGACTCACCATATATGCACTTCAACATAATGTCCCTGGCAAAAAGTCATAAGTCCAGTATGACTTCATTAATGTCCGACTTCTTGGCCAGTATATAACTCAGTCCCTTATTAAGCAATGCATATTGTGCTTGAGTAAAAACCACATCTGATAAATTGTAAATTAACTGGTTATGTTCATCAAATCCTGACAATTGCATCCATACTGCAAACAAAGTTACGCCCGGTGATTCAGCAGCGAGCTGGTTAGGGTCCCTCTACTGACATTGTCTGTGCCTCGATGTGCTGCTTACAGAGGCCTTCCATTTCTGATTGTGTCTGGTCTGCGAGTGCCCTCTGCGTGATGCTGTCAGCAATTGCATGGGAAGAGGTAGCGCTGTAAAGGGATTCAAGGAAAAAGAAGGCATGGCCATTTCAAGACCATACGAAACATCCTGGATTTTACTGCGAGCACCCAACAGATGCACATCTGCTCGCAATTTAGTAGTACTGCTGTTGGCATTTTCATTCACTTGTGCATTATTGTTAGAATGTATTGCTTCAGTTGAAGTAGCAGCAGGTTGAGAGTCCCTCAAAACAGGAACTGACTGTCCGTTATTTACAGGTTGCTCATTATTAAGTCCCGAGGAACGTGAAGGGGCAATATTCCATCATTGCCCCTAGACCAAATAAAAATGTGTCCTTTAACAAAGTAAGAGTAATCTCTGTGTAGTTTTTTTCTATTTCTGTGTCTTAAGTCGACATTCATATGCTAGTATATCTGCACAGACATTATCTGGTTTTAACGTCTTCATGCAGATAATCAGATTTTAGCTCACGTAAGATCCGCTCTGCCTCTGCTCTTATAGATGTTTCCTTTGGTGTGTAATAGTCAGTCAGAAGTCCCAAGTAGCCGAAGCTTGGTTCTAAATTAAGTTTCTGCCACCGTGAAAGTAATTCCAGCTCAGAGTTGCCCTGTGTGGGCATTTTAACTATTCTTAAACCTCTCGGAACAATTTTATACTCAAGGCAGGCTTCTAGGTGAAACCTCTGCCATTCATATTTCTTAAGTTTATACATTAGGCTCTCAAACTGTTTCAGAAGACTTAAAAAAAATTAGACAAGTCCTCCATTTGCTCTATAACATTCTCCTCTGTTGCCTTTAAATTTAGACACAGAAGTGGATTAGGTTGGTTGCGAACATATTTAATATATTTATCCAGACCTTCTGTTACAGTCACTTTACCTCTGGATACTTGAGCTTCCAGATTAATATCCATAGAATTCACAGATTCAGCCATGTGCAGTGTGGTGCTAATCCAATGAGGAAACGTAAAAAGCACACGCTCTGCCAAAGGTTGATCACAACACACAATAGATTCCAAATAACAAGTCAAAATATGAGCACACCAACCAAGCTAAGCAGAGACAAATAAAGCTTTATCTTCCAAAACTTGACTTTTAATGGCTTTGTTGTAGAAGGATGAGCATTTTCCCAGGGCTACCGCTTCTTCAGATCCATTATAACAGCTTAAGAAACAGGGAATATATACAAATTAAAATCACATGTTACTAAAATCAACAAATCAGAATCACTGTCTCTTAATTAATGTAATAAACTTCTGTATGAGAGAGAAAGTGTGTGTGTATATGAATGTATGTATGTGTATGGAATTTAATGGAACACTTGCATTCAGGCCCGGATCGCTATGTTCTCTAAATAATAATTCACATCACCCCTTCTCCTGCCAGTTCTAGCTTTCTGGAGAACTCCAAAATAAAAAACACTGTGTCCTGTAGTTTCTGCATGTGCAGCCAAAGCATTTGTATGTACATTATTCCTTATCCTGCTAAGCATGGCCAGCCTTAGGCATAGGCGAACTAGGCGACCACCTAGGGCGCTGTACAGGCCGGCCTTGGAAAGGGTGCTATTTTTAAGTATTTATTTTAATTAATAAAATTTGCATTCTTCTCGGCTCCCTATTCAGGAAGCCTGAACCATAGCGTGAGAGGGGGTAAGCGCCCTCCCACTTATAGCTGCAGGTTGGCCCAGAGACTAAATAAAAAAATCACGGTACACGAGTCTGTTACCTTAAGGAGGAACATTAATATGCATGTCTCATGATGCCAGCATGGAGCAAATACATTCTTCAGGCCTGCACGTAATTTTAAACTAGCAGTTCTTTTAAGAAATAAGCCAAGTCGTCGTATAGTCATTTGGTTTAGAAAGAAGGTAAGTGTATGCGTCTTTGTGTTTCAGTGTAATTTAGGCCACTTACTTCTGTATGAGAGAGAAAGTGTGTGTGTATCTGAATGTATGTATGTGTATGGAATTTAAATTTAGCTGTTCTGTTTGCATGAGAGATAGTGTGCGTGTGTGTTAATGTGTGAGAGTAGATGTGTGTACATGTGTATTGCTGATATGGTGAAAGTCTGTGTAGCAAAATCACTTTATCTCTGATGATTATATATTTACAAAGTATTGCATATAGTGCATTTTTAAATGTGTCCCGAAGCAGACCAGACAGAGAGAAGGTAGATGTGTGTGCGTGTCTGTGTGTGTCTGTGTCTGTGTGTGTGTGTGTGTGTGTGTGTGTATGTGTATATAATGTAAACTTAGTGGTTCCGTTTGTCTCTGTATGAGAGAGAAAAGTGCATGTCTGTGTTGTATGAGAGAGTAGAGTAGGACTGTGTGGAATTTAAACTACTTGTTAGTTGCTGTATGAAAGAGAAGGTGTGTGTGTCTGTGTGTTGCTATGTGGGAGTAGGTGTGCGTGTGTGGGTTTAGCATATCTTTTCAAGTGTCTACATTTAGCATTATAGTTTTTGTCTGTTTCTCATAAAGTTTGTGGTTTTCTGGCAAATCAGGGAGGACTGAAGTCCCAAAATTTTATGTATATGAGTTTTAAACTTTGCATCCTCCACAAAATACATGCTGATACAAATACTGTTCTTTTAACTTTCTAAGTTAAAAAGAGCACTACTTCAAACTGTACTCAAACTGTCCCTATTTTCTAGCCATTGCATCCATGTTATTTTAGGCTCTGTGCAGATTTTTTGCACTAAGAGGTTGACAGGTATGCATATCTTTCAGCTTTACAGATGTTTGCAGAATGTCCAGATTCTTGCCTCATATTTTTGGCCTATTCCTCATAAAATGCGTGGTTTTCTGGAAAATCCCTAAAGACTGAAATAATTAAATGTCATACATTTGAGTTTCAGTCTTCATTTCCTTTAGACAATGCCTGCTAAGATAAACTTGTTAAGTCTATAAGAGCAATATTTATAATTTGTTCCTCTTTTGGAGCCTTTGCCCCCCCCCCCAATATTTTAGGCTTTGTCCAGCTCTCTTGTGCTACGAAGTTGAGAGGTATGGAGGCACTGTATGTAACGCCCTAGTTGCCAATTATTTGGTGCATTTTAAGGTAAGATAGTGGTTCTGCATTCCTGAGTGCGTCTTCCTTTGTTTAAGATGTCTAGTGACTATGAACTTGTTGTTTTCTCAGTCATTCCCTATTGTAGTATTACCAACTTATCATTTTTTTTATGTAACACAGGCAATTAATTCTTAAAGGGCAGCAAGCACTGAATTTGTAGATGAAACACTGAAATATAAAGTTGCTTGCCAGTAACAGCCACTTCATTAGTTATGAATCTCTTTAATGTGGAATTATTCGGATGAAATTTACTTCTGCAGAGATTGTGCTGATTGACTTATACTGATGGATTGTAATGATAGAAGTTTGAGTGGCCTTTTATGGTTAAAATATTCTGAAATGGGCAGTTATTTCATTATTGGGAAATGCATTGTTTCATTGCTTACTGGAAAAATGTTCAAAACTACAAATTTAAAGGACAAAGATACAAATTTAAAACACACACTAACTATCAAGTGGGGCCTTATTATACAGGGAATTTGAAAGCAGCGTTAGTAATATAATTGCCTTTGGTGCAGAAAGTTGTGGATTCTACTCCCGTACCATGTCAATGAAGTGCTGGTATTGCAGCTCCCATATGATTGCTGATTATTTGGTGCATTATAAGGGGGGTAGCGGTTTACACTCCTGAGTGTGTCTCCTTTGTATGAGATATCTAGTAACTATGAACTTGTCAGTTTTAGTCATTTCCTATTGCAATATTACCAGTTTATCACATTTTTAATTGTAATATAGGCAGTTCTTCAAGGGCAACATACACTGAATTTGTAGACGAAGCATTGAGGTGTAACGTTGTTTGCCAGTAGCAACTTCTTCATTAGTTACATATTTCTTTAATGTGGAATTATTCAGATGATTTTACTTCTGCAAAATTGTGCATTGAGTGATATTGGTGGATTGTAATGACAGAAGTCTAGCGTTTTATGGTTGAAATTTTCTGAAATGAATAGTGTTATTATTGATTTTATATATCATTTCATTGCTTATTAAAAGAATGTTAAACTGCAATTTAAAACACTTTCTAACAAGTGGCAGTGGTATTATACAAGGAATATAATTTACTATAGTCAGGAAGGTGAATCAAAGAACAAATGCACGTATGCATGGCCTTAAAAATGTGTGCAAGGAGTCTGTTTTGAAAACAGCCCAAAGATCAACTTAATGGCCAGATGCATTTTCTGTGAATGTGGGTTTTCATGCCATTTCAATGGCAGAGAAGTTTACTGCTCATGCTAAGTCTGTTTTCATTGCAAGATTGTGTTGTTTAGTAAGTGGCTATCTGTGTTTGTGCTATTCTAGCTTAAGGTATTGTACACAGGGAGGAGAGAGGTTGCTGTTCTACTTTCACTGAGCTGTAAGACTCACTCGCCTACCCCAAAGTAAATTAAACTGTTTAACTTAAGCAACCCTCTGAAACAAGGCACATGGGCTTATATTTTTTGAGGACATGACTTTTATAGTAAAATATGTGTGAAGGAGCAACAGATAAAGAAGGTTTATTAACGGAAAATTCCACTGTCCTTCACTTACAGTTTAACTACATTACAATGTATCTTTTCTTCCTATGCATTTAATAATTTGAAGGAAAAGTGGCCTTATTGGACAGTGGCCTACCTGTGGATGTTCATCATGTTACACTCCTGCAGTCATTACTCTTGGGTTTCCTGCCGTCAGGCGGTTCCCCAGTCAGCCTGAGTTCCAAAGTCTTGGTCCGACGTCGGTTGCTGTCTCCTCCTACCTGACGTCAGTGCGACAGGGGTATATAAGATGCAGCCGATGCCATTTTCTTCAGTCTTTCTTGCCGTGCGGTGCCCGAAGCAAAAGCATTTCGCAAGTGCTGGTCGGCCGACTCCTGAGATTTTCATTTCGAATCCAGAACCGAAATCTTCTACAAAGCTAAGTACCCCGTTGGGGAAACTTTTTCTTGCCTCAGACCGCTGTCAGTAAAAGTTAATAACTGTATTTCTTGTGGGAAGCAAATACCTCATAAGGATTTCCATTCCTATTGTATCCCACGCCTAGGCCCAGACCACAACGTCACTGGTTGTCGGTTTTGTGCTAGGTTTAACAAGCGCACTATTAAACGTCGGATTGATTTTGCCCGACATTATTTTGGCAGAAAATTCAATTACACCATGCCATCAGAACGTCAGACGACCGGAATACATAAAAAGCGCAAAGACAAGGACAGGTATCCGAGGCCCAAAACTGACGATGAGGCCTCTTCTAGGCCGGTCGCCGGTTCCCTTGTTTTCAGTGAGGTACCTTCACAGCCCCTGACGACTGCTTCTGCAGAACCACAGGCCACCTCCAACTCCCACGTGGAGCTGGCTGGGCCTTCGGATACACAAGTTTTTCAGCCTATCGAAACTAACCCTTCAGAGGGAACCGAAGTAGCTGAGCAATCCACAGCTTCAGAGGGTGTTTTCAGACCTACTCAGTTAAGCATTAAACCCTCTGCTAAGTCTAACCCTCCCTTAAAAACAAAGAAACAAATACAGCATTCTCCAGGACAGGCCTCCATGTCTAAGAAACAAATGCTCAAAATGGCCGAAGACCTTATCACCCTGATCAGGGGGTCCCATCCCCCTCCTGATAAAAGGCCTAGCCAGGATGCAGACTATGACTCATCCGACCAGGTGTCCATTTCTTCAGATTCATCCTCAGACCTAGGATATTCTTTACCCCCTTTTGAGGATTCTGATGCTGAGGAATCAATTCCATCAGCCTCTCCGCCTGAGGACTACTCCTTTGGGGAAACCTTACATACCATGAGGGAGCATTTCCATTGGGAAGGCAAGGATTACTCAGAATCCAAGAAGAGGCTCAGAGACTTCCCTTTATTACCTCTGCACAGACCCCGTGCTATTCCGCCAGTGTTAGATATTGTGGATGATGTGTATACTGAATCCAGCTTAAATCCTGACCCCTTACCTCCAGCCCCAGTTAAATCTGACAGATATTACAGAGTCCCTGACTCACACAAATGTCTGTATAAAATCCCTATTGCTGACCATGAAACTATTTCTCAGGGACCCAAAGGGATTAAGGCCTCATCAGCAAAAAACCCAGTTCCCTCTGACAGAGATTCCAGAGCATTAGACAGATGGGGAAAGAAAGTATATATGTCTGCAACTTTAGCAATGAGAGCCTTAAATTGCCAGTTTCACGTGCTAAAATATCAGCAATTTTTGATGTCTCAGTTGAAACAAAAAAATGCTTCCAGATTCAGATCCTCCTAATTTTAAAGAAATGCAGGATTTATTGCATGCAGCTGAACAAGTGGGAAAACATACTTTGCAATGTGGGTTTTGATTCTTAAGAGGCCTCCTGTAGAGCAGCAGTTATAGGCTCTGTCATTAGAAGGCATGCTTGGTTAAAAGAACATACGTTACCAGATCATGTTAAAGCAAAATTATTGGATGCACCTTTGCAGCGGGATGTGTTATTTGGAGTTAAAGCAGAAGATGTATTAAAGAAGATGGAGGATAAGGCAAAATCTATGCAAACAGTGAAGGATTTCTTACAGGTTCAGCCTCCTCGATTTAGCAGAAATTGGCCAACAAAGAATTGGTCCTTTCCAGTTACAGACAGACCTCAAAGGGGCAGATACAGACGTCCAAGAGGTAGAGGTCAACCACAAGGTCCTTACAGGCCTCAACAATGGGGTTGCACCAGGCCAGAAGGAAGGGGAAGACAGGCCCAACCATATAAAAAGCAGCCTCAATGACTTCCCACTACAGCTGCCAAACAGCTCTCTCTTGGCAGCCCCCTTAGGAGGAAAACTGCCACTTTTCTATCACAATTGGCATTGGATCGCCAAAGACAAATGGGTTCTCAACATTGTATCTCAAGGTTACAGGTTCCACGTTCACACTCTGCTAAGGTTAAATGGAATGCCAAATCTGCCACCAAATCAATGAGCAGAGGCTCAAAAACAAATTACAGCACTCATGGACATGAGAGCTATTCAAAAGATACCACCACAGGAGCAAGGGCAAGGATTTTACTCAAGACTCTTTCTGGTTCCCAGAAAGGACAAAGCCTGGAGGCCCATTCTGGATCTTTCTTCTCTAAACACTTACCTGGATGTTCTGAAATTCAAAATGTTGACACTACAGCAGATTCTTCCCATGATGGGCAAGAAAGCTTGGCTCGTTACCTTGGACCTCAAGGAGGCATACCTGCATGTCCCTATCAGACAAAACTGCAGAAGATACCTCAGATTCATAGCTGGTTCAATTCTCTGCACTGCCCTTTGGCTTATCTACTGCGCCCAGGGTCTTCACAAAGTACCTGGCACCAGTAATTGCATTTTGCAGACAGAAAGGAATTCAGATTTATCCATACCTGGACGACTGCCTGATTCAAGCAGAGAGCAAGGACATTCTTCTAAAGCATCTGGCATTCGTAAAAAAGTTATTATGTTGCCTGGGGTACACAGTAAATGAAAAGAAATCAAAACTAGTGCCCTCACAAGAGATAATATTCCTGGGTGCCAGCTTGAACACAACGGCCCAGATGACTTATCTCACGCCAGACAAGCAAGGACAACTGACTCAAAACTTTCAATTGATGGCAACAAAGACCCAACTCCCTGCAAGAAAAATTCTGCAGGCCTTGAGTTACATGGCATCTTGCATACTACTAATTTCATATGCCAGACAGCATATGAGGAAACTACAATGGTACCTAAAGAGTGTATGGTCTCAACACTGTCAAAGTTTGGAAACAGTTATACCACTAATTCCTTGCCTTCAACAGGAGTTTCGATGGTGGGCTCAAGCTTGTCACCTCAGCAAGGGACAACCTTTCACTCAACCCACAGCCAGGCAAACATTGACAACAGATGCATCGGATTACACCTGGGGAGCACTCATGGCAGGAAAATGTATTCAGGGCAAGTGGTCCGCAGAACAAAGGCATCTTCACATCAATCAAAAAGAGATGCTAGCTGTACAAAATGCCCTTGTAGCTTTCAAGGACCTGCTGCATCCAGGACAACTACTACTAAAGACAGACAACACCACAAGTTATGTGGTACATAAACAAGCAAGGAGGCACTCACTCCTACCCCCTCTGCAGACAAGCCATGACCTTGTAGAACACAGCTCTAGACTACCAAGTTCATCTGCAAGCACAATTCCTGCCAGGAGAGAAAAACACACTGGCAGACGACTTAAGCAGAAACATCATGGATCCCCATGAATGGGAATTGAATCCACAAACATTCAGAATGATAACACAGAAATGGTGGAGCCCAGACATAGATCTGTTTGCATCCCCAATGAATTGCCAGCTACAGAAATTCTGCACAAGGAGTTACCATCCACAAGCATGGAAAGTGGATGCCCTCTCATTCAGCTGGAAAAACCTACAAGTATACACTTTCCCTCCTCTACCTCTCCTTCCAAAGGTACTCATAAAAGCCAGGCAAGAAGAGCCAAAGATGATCCTGATTGCACCAGACTGGCCACACCAGCACTGGTACCCAATCTTAAAGAACTTAGCACAAAAACCACCCTGGATTTTGCCTCAAATCCCACATCTGCTGACTCAGCACAACAATCAGATACTTCACAGCCAGCTAAAGACCTTAAACCTAGCTGCATGGAAAATTCCTTAGTCAAGCAAGCAATGCCTCTCTCCAAAGCTGTTATGGATGTCATTCTGGAGGCCAGAAGGCCTAGTACCAGGAAAGCCTATTCGGATAAGTGGAAAAGATTCTGTGCCTGGAACCATGCTCACAGCCTTGACCCTCTTGTCCCAAACATTCCTCAGATACTACAATATTTAACTGAGATGCTGGACAAGGGTCTCTCCTTTTCATCCATCAAGATCCACGCCTCTGCCATTTCTGCTCATTACAACATGGATCCACCAATTTTCTCTAATCCTTTGCTAAAACAGTACCTCAGAGGGACTAAAAACATAAGACCGCCCCATAGAGCACCTACTCCAACTTGGGACCTCAACTTTGTTTTGGAAAAATTAACTTTACCTCCTTTTGAGCCAGCTAACACAGCAGAATTAAAATGTATCTCTTGGAAAACTGCTCTGCTACTGGCAATAACATCAGCATGAAGAGTTTCAGAATTACAGGCACTAATGGCAGTGGAACCTTTCCTCATTTTCCACCAGGACAGGGTGTCTTTAAGAACTAACCCTACGTTTATGCCAAAGGTGGTATCAAGTGTGGCTCTAAACCAAACTATTCACTTGCCAACTTTTTATCCAAAACCACAGAATAAAGGGGAGAGACTACTGCATTCTTTGGACATTCACAGGCAGTTACGCTTCTACTTGGACAAAACGAAAGCTCTCAGAAAATCTGAGCAATTATTGGTAGCATATGCTGCAGGAGCACAGGGAAAAGTCATTTCAAAACAGACTATTTCAAAATGGATAGGACATTGTATACGATGCCCTTCAAGGATGCATCTGCAGTCCTAACAAATGGGTTGTCCTGGCCTCAGGCAGCCCTTCGGTCGGCCGGATTCCAAAGTCTGGGTCTGGCCTCGGCTGATGTCACACTTCACCCGACGTCATAGCTGCAGTTCAGCGGGTATAAAGGCATCAGCCGACGCCATTTTCCCCAGTCTTTCTTGCCGCATGGCGCCCAAAGCAGAAGCTGTGCGCAAGTGCCGGTCGGTCAGAACCAGAGATTGCTACTACCGAAGACTTCTAAAAAGCTAAGTACCCCATTGGGGACTCTTTCTTGCCTCAGCCGATGTCAGAAAAAGTGAATAACTGTTTAACTTGTGGGAAACAAATACCTCATAAAGATTTCCACTCTTATTGCCTACCTTGTTTAGGCCCAGACCACGACGTAGCAGCCTGTCTAGCCTGTGCTTCTTTCAACCGACGGACACTTAGACGTCGGTCGGAATTTGCTGAGGAGTTTTTCGGCTCCGCTTTTGCTTACAACATGCCGTCGGAAACTCAGACTTCACAATTAGCTAAAAAGCGCAAGGAAAAGGACCGAAACCGCGGTTAAGTCAACCGCGAGTGTCTCGGTTTCGGCTGAAACCGAGCCCTCGGTTCTTCCTTCGGCCGAAAGCTTGCCTCCCACCGAGGCCTCATCCAGCATGGCTGAATCTGCTACTGAAATTCCACCTGCTCTTACAGGTTCACAGGATTTATCTGATACTATCCCTTTAGATATATCCACTCCTTCACGTGGAGCTGCTAGGCCCCCTGCATCCATGTCGATTAAGGCTTTTGCCAGGGCTAAAGCAGCAAAATCAACCAAGACTGTGCCTACTAAGACCCCCTCTCACAGGCCTAGCTCTAGTAGTCAAATGCTTAGTCTAGCAGAGGATCTCATTTCTTTGATCAGGGGATCCCAACCTCACCCTGACAGGGCCTCTCACCCACCTCCAGAGAAGAGGCCTAGAGCAGAGCCCCCTGAGCCAGTTTCTTCAGATTTCTCTTCTGATGATTCAGAAAATACAGACCCTCCAGAAGGCCCTTATTGTCCTTATGAGGACTCTGATGCAGAAGACTCCATTCCTTCTGCCTCTCCGCCTGAGGAATTTTCTTTTGGGGAAACCTTGCATGCTATGAGGGAACAATTTCAATGGCAGGGCCAGGATTTTTCAGACTCTAGGAAAAGGCTTAGGACCTTTTTGCATTTGCCACAGCATAGGCCTTTAGCCATTCCTCCAGTACTTACTGTTGTGGATGATGCATTTAATGATGCTTGTACTGCCCCTGATTCACTTCCTCCGGCCCCTGCTAAGCCCGACAGGTACTACAGGGTTCCGGACACACATTATCATTTGTATAAGGCTCCTTTTGCAGATTCTGAAACTATTTCACAGGGACCCATGGCTGTAGCAGCTACCTCTGCCAAAAACCCCCTCCCCTCTGAAAGGGAATCTAGGGCCTTAGAGAGATGGGGTAAAAAAGTTTATACTTCTGCTACTCTTTCGGCTAGGGCCTTAAACTGTCAATTCCACATGATTCAGTATCAGGAATTTATGTTAGACCAGTTAACTAAAAACTGTCCTCGCCTGAACCATTAGACAAAAAGTCTCTTCAGGAAATGGTACATAACATACAGCAGGTCAGTAATCATTCCTTAAAATGCAGCTATATGATGCACTGGAGGCTTCCTTTAGATCAGCAATGACTGGTACAGTGATCAGAAGGCATGCATGGTTAAAAGAGCAGTCCTTACCAGACCATATAAAATCAAAGCTCCTAGATGCTCCCATGGATAAGCATAATTTGTTTGGCTCACCTGCACAGCAGGTACTGAAGAAGGTGGAAGAGAAAGCAAAATCTGTCCAGACAGTCAAGGATTTCTTACAGGTCCAGCCTCCAAGGTTTAGTAGGAACTGGCCTTCCAAGAATTGGTCCTTTCCAGACACCACCAGAGCACAGAGAGGCAGGAATAGGCCCAAGAGGCAGGGGTCAATCCAGATGTGCCTACAGGGACGCCAGTGGCAGCCTAACAACCAGCGAAGTACTGCCACAGATCCAGCCACTACCACTTCCACAGGACAATCACAGTGACTTGGCTCTGAGACCGCCTACCAGGGAACAACTAGATGCACCCTTAGGCGGAAAGCTAGCCTTATTTTCAGTAAACTGGCATTACATCACAGGAGACAAATGGATTTTACAGACAATAGACAAAGGTTACAGGTTTCACTTCCATACTCTACCAAGGAAGAGAGGAATGCCAAACCTACCTCCAAATCAAAGGACAAATGCTCTAGAACAAATAGACAACTTAATAAGGATGAGAGCTATAGAAAAGGTACCGTCTATGGAACAAGGGCAAGGATTTTACTCCAGACCTTTCCTGGTGCCAAGAAAAGAAAACCAATGGAGACCTATTCTAGACCTGTCCGCTCTGAACACATATCTCATTGTTCCAAAATTCAAGATGCTGACCCTACAGCAGCTTCTTCCCATGCTGGGCAAGGAGTCTTGGCTGGTAACTCTAGATCTCAAGGAGGCATACCTGCACGTCCCCATACGACCAAATTGCAGAAGATACCTCAGATTTCTTGCAGGATCAGAGCATTATCAATTCTCAGCATTGCCCTTTGGCTTATCTACTGCACCCAGAGTATTCACGAAATGCCTGGCATCAGTAATTGCTCATTGCAGGCTTCAGGGAATTCAAATTTACCCTTACCTGGACGACTGCCTGTTGCAAGCGGACAACAAAAACAAATTAGCAACAGATTTGAAAAAGGTCATTCATCTGCTACAAGCTCTGGGATACACAGTCAATATAAAAAAGTCAAGGCTGATACCATCCCAGAGGATAACTTTCTTGGGTGCAGAACTGGACACATCAAATCAAATGGCATCCCTCACAGCAGAAAGGCAGAAGCACCTTCCTCTCTATTTCATGGCATTAACAACGCAGAACCAGCTAACAGCAAGGAAAGTCCTGCAAGCCCTGGGTTACATGGCATCCTGCATAATATTGATTCCACATGCCAGACTACATATGAGGAAGTTGCAATGGTACCTAAGGAATTTATGGTCTCAGCACAAGCACAGCCTAGAAACCCAAATTCCAATAATTCCATGCCTGAAGCAAGAATTCCAATGGTGGGCTCAGGCCTGTCAATTGAACAATGGACTGCCCTTCCACAGCCCTCAACCAAGCCAGACTATCACCACGGACGCCTCAGACCTCGGTTGGAGGGCACACATGCTGGACAAGTGCATACAAGGCTTATGGACTCAAGACCAGCTGAACCTACACATAAATCAAAAGGAGATGCTGACAGTAAAACTGGCAATTCAGACATTCAGACCGTTTCTTCAACAGGGTCAATTGCTGATAAGGACGGACAACACCACAGTTATGTGGTACATCAACAAACAGGGAGGCACACATTCATACCCTCTATGCCGGATGGCAATGGACCTCTGGAATGTGGCCCTGAGCTTCAACATTCAGCTCCAGGCAATATTTGTACCAGGAAAAGAAAATATACTAGCAGACATCCTAAGCAGAACTACCACGGATGCCCACGAATGGATGCTGCATCCAGACATCTTCAAATCCATTACAAGGAAATGGGGACTACCAGAAATAGACTTATTCGCATCCCCACACAACCACCAATTGAAAAAATTCTGCACAAGGACATACCACCCTCTGGCTTGGAAGGTGGACTCCCTATCTTTCAGTTGGGAAAACCTGACAGCATATGCATTCCCACCTCTTCCTTTGATGCACAAGGTGCTATTGAAGATCAAAGAAAACCGCCCAAGGATCATCCTGATAGCTCCAGACTGGCCGAGGCAGCATTGGTACCCATTACTGAGGAGTATGTCTCGGGAACAAATATGGCCTCTGCCCCTAGTTCCCTTACTGCTAACACAGAACAACTTCAAAACCCTGCATCCAAACTTGAAAACGTTGCAGCTAGTTGCCTGGAACATTGCATAAGACAAAATAACCCAGATTTATCTCAAAGGGTTAAAGACATTATC
This sequence comes from Protopterus annectens, assembly GCF_019279795.1. NCBI lineage: Eukaryota > Metazoa > Chordata > Ceratodontiformes > Protopteridae > Protopterus > Protopterus annectens. The sequence continues at coordinate 430,539,487 of NC_056745.1, read as the reverse complement.
TTGGTGGCTCGCAGACCCTCAACAAGGAAAACTTATTCAGCAAAATGGAAAAGATATCTCATTTGGAGTGCAGCTAAAGGAGAAGATGTGTCACTGGTAAACATAGCTAACATCCTGGAATACTTGGCAGAACTTTTCCACAATGGCTTGTCCTATTCTTCCATTAAGATTCATGCATCAGCTATTTCAGCAGAATACAACATGGACCCTCCAGTCTTCTCTTATCCTCTACTCAGGCAGTTTCTGAGAGGAATTAAAAATGTAAAGCCACCAAGGAAGCCACCATTGCCCGCATGGGACTTGAACTTTGTGCTGGAAAAGTTGACACTCCCTCCTTTTGAACCAGCAGCAACAGCAGAATTACAGTACTTATCATGGAAAACTGCTTTCCTGCTTGCAATCACTTCAGCAAGAAGGGTTTCTGAATTACAGGCATTAATGGCAGTACAGCCCTTCCTTATCTTCCATCAAGATAGAGTGTCCATGAGAACTAATCCTACTTTTATGCCAAAGGTGGTATCCAGGGTATCTCTAAACCAAGCTATCCACCTACCTACATTCTTCCCCAACCCACAGAACAGGGGAGAAAGATTATTACATACCTGGGATGTACATAGGCAATTGCGCTACTACCTGGACAGAACCAAGAGCAATAGAAAAACTGACCAGCTACTGGTAGCATATGCAACAGGAATGGAAGGAAAAGCAATTTCAAAACAGACAATCTCAAAGTGGATAGGAAATTGCATTAGATTTTGTTACTCTTACCATGGAAAGACAACTCCAGAAAACATCAGACCTCACTCCACAAGGGCTACAGCCACTACTACAGCTTTTTACGAGGAGTGGCTACCAAAGACATTTTAGAGGCTGCTACTTGGAGCTCCGTGCATACATTTGCCAAGCATTATAATCTACCCTTATACTCCAGATCCCGAGCAGGTTTTGCCACTGCTGTTTTGCAAGGGATCTTAACTATACCATAATCTTATTATTGCCTCCTCCCCCAGTTTGGCTATGGTATTCTACCCATTTGTTAGGACTGCAGATGCATCCTTGAAGGACATAGTACAGTTTTGTACCTACCATAAATGTAGATGTCAGAGAGGTATGCATCTGCAGTCAGGATTAACCCACCCTCCTTCCCCTCTGTGGTACTCCTAGGGTATTTGCCCATCTTGTAGCTAGCTGGGGGAATCTATTATGGTGTATTTGTTTGTATATATGTATATACATGTTTATTTCTATTTGCTCTCTATTGTTTGGAAACATTTGCATTTATCCAAATTTAGCCTTCCTAGAGGGCACCTGGCATCTGGGGCAAGAAACACTGAGGAAAATGGCGTCGGCTGATGCCTTTATACCCGCTGAACTGCAGCTATGACGTCGGGTGAAGTGCGACATCAGCCGAGGCCAGACCCAGACTTTGGAATCCGGCCGACCGAAGGGCTGCCTGAGGCCAGGACAACCCATTTGTTAGGACTGCAGATGCATACCTCTCGGACATCTACATTTATGGTAGGTACAAAACTGTACTTTTCTGCTATACACACCATGGGAAACCTGTACCTAGCAGCATTAAATCTCACTCCACCAGGGCAACAGCCACTTCAACTGCCTACCTCAGAGGAGTACCTACCAAGGATATTTTGGAAGCAGCAACATGGAGTTCTGTGCATACCTTCACCAAGCATTACCATTTGCCTTTATACTCCAAATCCAGAGCTGGCTTCACCACTGCTGTGCTGCAGGGCCTTATAGCCACCCCTAATGCCTTATAGAACCAGCCACCCTACCTCAGCTTTGGGATTCCACCCAAGTGTAATGACTGCAGCAGTGTAACATGATGAATATAGTACAGTTTTGTACCTCCATAAATGTAGATGTTCGAGTGTAAACACTGCTGCAGTCCAGGTTACCCTCCCTCCTTCCCCTCTTACTTGTTGGTACATACCTATGTCTTCTACCCTTCACTACCTATGGGGAGTATTTGCTGGTAACTGAAAGTTGTTGTTTGCTTTTCTTATGTATACCTTACTAGCAATTTGAATTGCCTACCTATTTGGGGGCACCTGACATCTGGGGCAAGAAAAACTGAAGAAAATGGCGTCGGCTGCATCTTATATACCCCTGTCGCACTGACGTCAGGGAGGAGGTGACAGCAGCCAATGCCGGATCAAGACTTTGGAACTCAGGCCGACTGGGGAACCGCCTGACGGCAGGAAACCCAAGTATAATGACTGCAGCAGTGTTTACACTCGAACATCTACATTTATGGTAGGTACAAAACTGTACTGCGTGGATTATAGGGGTGTGCATTAGTATGGTGTGGGTGGGACTTAAGGGGTGCTGGAGTACTATTTCACCTAGGGCGCCATTTCAGCTAAGGCCAGCTCTGCTGCAAATATGTTCTGAAAGCCTGTTTTTAAGCTTTAAGCTTATGTGTTGTTTTTCCTAGATAAAAGCAATGACATTGTGTGCAGGTTGCCATATACACTAATATGCCAATCTAGTGCTGGAACAATGGGAGGAAGAGTGTCTGTTAAATCACAGTAGTTGTATGCAGAATGTTATATATTACGGGAGATTTGTGGATGATATCCTTTTGTTATGGAAAGGAAGTGTTATACAGTAGAAGGATTTTATTTTATATCTTGAAACTACGACTAGTTTTCTTAGGTTTGTTATGCAATGGTCTTTTACCGCCATAGACTTTTTAGATATTATGTTACATAAGAATGATGCAGGTGGATTAGGCACCAAACTGTTTAAGAAAACATGCTGGAAAAATATTTTACATAAATCCAGCATGCATCCTTCACATATATTTCCCAACATTGTTAAAGGACAATCACTGAGAATCTCCAGACTTAAGACTGATACTTCAGAGATGACCGAGTCACTTGGAACTTTTTTACAAGATCTTTAAAGTAGAGGATATCCGAACAAATTGACTGAGAACATCTAAACAGAAATAGAGCCATATAGGAGTAATAGAGGGGCCCCTTATTTTTCCAGCAGGCTTAGGGATCATAATGAACAGCACCCTAAGTTTAAATCTGCTGGTAGTAAGTCCAAAATGCTTTTCACCTATTCTAGCAATGTATATCAGTTTTGTGACATAGTTAGGAAGAATTGGCCTATTTTGTTGGCTGACAATAGCATTAGAAAGGTTGTCGGACAAAACCCCAATTTTATTTTTAGAACCAATATGAGCTTAAAAAGAATGTTGTGTTATGGTCCTAAAAATTTGGAAGCAGAACCCTTACTGAGGGCAGGAACACTTCCCTGTTCAAGACCAAACATTTGTTCACCTTATTACTGAAAATAAATTTATTCCTAGATTATCAGCTACATGTAATATTTTTTCTTAGTGTATTTGACAACCTGCACACAATGTCATTGCTTTTATGTAGGAAAAACAACACATCAGCTTAAAGATAGGGTTTTAGAACATCTTAGCAATATAAGGAATAATGTACATACAAATGCTTTGGCTGCACATGCAGAAACTACAGGATACGGTGTTTTTTATTCTAGAGTTCTCCAGAAAGCTAGAACTGGCAGGAGAAGGGGTGATGTGAATGATTATTTAGAGAATCTAGAAGTAAAATGGATAATAGCACTACAAGCCCATAGAGATCCGAGCCTGAATGCTAGTGTTACATTGAAGCCAGCATTAATTAAGAGACTGATTTGTTGATTCTAGTAACATGTGATTTTAATTTGTATATATTGCCTGTTTCTTAAGCTGTTAGTTTTATTTGGATCTGAAGAAGCGGTAGCCCTGTGAAAGCGCTCATCCTTCTACAATAAAGGCATTAAAAGTCAAGTTTTGGAAGGTAATGCTTTATTTGTCTCTGCTCAGCTTGGTTGGTGTGCTCACATTTTGACTTGTTATTTGGAATCACCTCTAATTGGTCAAAAAGGCTGCAGAGTAAAGTGACATTGTGTGCTGTCCCCACCTTCTCAAGCAGCCTACTACATTCCTTGTACACTGATACCACTGCTTTTTCACCTTGAAGACATAATCAAAGATCATGTCTGAAGTAGATAACGTATCCCCCAGTCTGGCTTCCCTCTCACTCAGTACCAGGGGCGGCCCGTGCTATTGGACTGCCAGACTGCAGCCCCCTCAACTGTAAAATAAAGAAAAAAAGAAAGAAATAAAAAGAAAAAAAATTTAAAAAATTGCGGACTTTCCGGACTGCTGCTGAGACAGTCTGGAGCATGCGCAGATTGTCTCAGCAGCAGTCCTGACTGGGAAACATGAAGAATGGAGCTCCCAGAAGTCTATGCAGTTTTAAACTGCATAGAATGTCCTGGAACTCGCTGGGAAAATGCGTCGGGGTCGGACTGCAACGTCGGCAGTCTGAAATTTGCTGCAGTCTCATCGGGGAAAGATCTCGCGACGGGCAGGGTCTGGTGTGGATTGGCGTTTGCTGCAGTCTCGACAGAGGAAGATCTCGCGACGGACAGGATCTGGTGTGGATTTTCGTAGCTTACTCAGACAGGGATTTGGATTTATGGTGGTTTGCTACAAGATCTACTACAGGTAAGTGTGTGTGGACAGGGATTTGGATGTATGGTGGTTTGCTACAAGGTATGCGTGTGTGTGTGTGTGTGTCTGTCTGTGTCTGTGTCTGTCTGTGTCTGTGTGTGTGTGTGTGTGTGTGTGTGTGTGTGTGTGTGTGTGTGTGTGTGTGTGTGTATGTGACAATGCCCCAGGTGCAATATACTACTGGTTAGACTTAGACACATGGTGGTGTGGTAGGGAATACCTTCGGCTTCAACCTTGTACTTTGTATGCAGGTGTTAAAGACCTGAATTCCCTACCCACCACCATTTGTAAATAAATTGCAGATTTTTGCCTCATATTTGATCTGATCTGTTCCTCATAATATCTGTGGTTTGTAAATGTTGCAATGCTTGATATTTGATGGTGCAGTGGTAGCATTGTTGCTCACAGCTGCAGGTTCTCAGGTTTGATTCTTGGCTGGGGTGCCGTCTTTGTGGGGTCTGTATCTTCTCCCTGTGTTTGTGTGGGTTTGCTTTTGTGTCCTCCCATGTTACAAAGACATGTCTGCATTATTTCTTCCTGGGCCTCTGCTGAAAATTGTTTTTTTGTTCCAAGTCAGACTGTCCTGATTAACAAATGTTAAATAAAATTGACAGGCATTTGAATTTCAGACTTCAGGTTTCTGAATGTTTAATTCCTTACATATTTGATGGTGCAGTGGCAGTATTGTTGCATCACAGCTATAGGTTTTCTGGTTTGATTCTTGGCTGGGGTGCCTTCTGTGTGGAGTCTGCATCTTATCCCTGTGTTTGTGTGGATTTGCTCTGGTGTCCTGCCATGTTACAAAGACATGTGTCTACAGTATTTCTCCCTGGGCCCCTGCTGAAAAATGTTTTTGTTCCGTCAGAAGTAAAATTGACAGGCATTTGAATTTCAGACTTCATATTCTTCAGAAAATACATAGTAAAACAACTTTTTATTCTAGCAATAAATATATAGTACACAACCTTTTATTATAGCAATTTTCTAAGTTTATAAGATGACTATTTGAAATTTGTCCTTATTTTTGGGACTGTATTACCCTGTTATTGGCTTTGTCCCAGTTTTTTGTGCTAAGGTTGACAGCTATGGCAAGAACTGAATTCACTGAATATGTTTGATGGATGTATTCCCTCATTACTGGGTTTGTCCAGGTGATGTTCTTCGTCTTCCCTTGCTGCAGTCCTGACAATTGGGGTATAGTCCGCGTCCCAGTCGGCCCGAATACCAGAGTATAAGGCTGACGTCGGTCATGGCGCCTTAGACTGACGTCAGTACGTCAGGGTACTAATGCGCATGACCGACGCCATTTCCTCAGTCTTTTTTGCCGCATGGTCCGATGCAGAAGCAATTTTGCGAGTGCAGGTTGGCGTTCTGAGATTTTCCGAAACCGGAGTTTCAGACTGAATACAGAGTTGGCTAAGTAACCCCGTTGGGGAACATTTTGGTTTTTCTTGCCTCAGTGTTTAACGGATGTCAGAAAAAGTGAATAACTGTATTTCTTGTGGGAAGCAGATACCGCATAGGGATTATCATACTTTGTGTATACCTTGTTTAGGGCCTGAGCACGTGGTTGTTGGTTGCCGCTCTTGTGCTAGATTTAACAAGCGCACTATTAAGAGGAGGCTTGATTGTGCTAGGTTAGTGTTTGGGAAGCGTTGCAATTATACTATGCCGTCGGATACTCCGGCGCCTGCTTCATCTAAGAAGCGCAAGGACAAAACAGTGAAGTCTAGGGTGAGGAACCGGCAGTCCCGGACGTCGGTCCTTTAGAAGGCTCAGGAGCCAGAGGTTTTGCCAGGAGTCTCTATGGAGTCTCAGGCAGATACTTTACTGTTACAGGATGTGCCCTCTCAGGAGGTAGGCCAGGCTGAGGGGGCTTCTCAGGCAACTGTTCTTCCCTCTCTTCCCAAGGTAGTTAGGGCCTCTCCTTCTGTTGCCAAAGCTTCTTTTAGAGGAAGGCCAAGTTCAGCTTCTGTAGGGGCTTCTCCTAGCATTTCGGCTCTGTGCCTAAGAAACATATGCTTAAAATGGCAGAAGATTTGATTACTCTGATTAGAGGTTCTATGCCCCCACCTGATAAGAGGCCTAGGGTGGAACAGGAGTTTGATAGTTTTGAACAGTGTTCACAGGCTTCAGAGTCTTCTGTGGAAGACTTGCAAGAGTTTCCTACTTATTCTGATTCTGATGTGGATGATTCCACTCCTTCAGCTTCTCCTCCTGAGGATTTTTCATTTTCAGAGACTCTTCACTCCATGAGGGAGCACTTTAAATGGGAAGGCCAAGATTACTCTGACTCCAGAAAAAGGCTTAGGGAATTCTTGTTTTGCCCCAGCATAGGCCCTTAGCTATTCCTCCGGTGTTGAATGTGGTGGAGGATGTTTTGCAGAGGCTTCTCTGAACCCTGATTCCTTGCCTCCTGCTCCTGTTAAGCCTGATAGGTATTATAGGGTGCCCGAAGCTCATAAGTATTTGTTTAAGAGTCCCAGGGCGGACCCAGAAACTGTTTCTCAGGGGCCTA
>NC_056745.1:430149908-430229908 GCF_019279795.1 Protopterus annectens | reverse complement strand
TGATTGTCTTATTAACATAATCATACTTTCATGTATGCCCATTATTACCATATGTTCCATGTGTTTTTGCCTAACACGCACCTGTTATGCAGAATCCATTACCACACCAGTTATGCAGGACCCATTACCTTGCCCATGAGGTTTGTCCACTACTGAGATAGGCGTGCTTTTGCCTAACACATGCCAGTTTTACAGAACTCATTATCTTGCTAGCTAAGGATGTCCACCAGTAAGCCCCTTTTGTAGGTACCTTGTGAAATGTATTTGTTTTGCAAGGCTTAATATAATGGCTGATTATTTTTTCCATCTATAGTGCTATATTTATGCCTTCATACAATTGTATTTGATATCATATTATTGTACAGTGTTTATTTGTTTTTTTTTTAATAAACTAAAACTGAACTGATTTTTATGGGAAAACTGTGTCTTGTTTGTATCTCTGCCCTCTGCCACATTGCATAGCACTCAATTGACCAGATATCTGCAGAATGTTCCTATTTTGGGGCCTTTGTCTCCTCATTATTTTGGGTTTTGCCCAGATTTCCTGAGCTAGGGATTTGAGAGGCATACTTGATATGTAGTGGGCTCCAACAACTCAAATCAGGGGTGTTCCCAGAAAATTCCAGTTTGTATTTTCAACATCTTTTTTCTTTCCTCCAAATCTACCAAGCTTTTAAAAAAACGGCCACATCTTTTAAAATGTTTCCCCCTAGCATTTAATAAATATAGACATCATTTTCAGTAGTTTTCTGTAAATCTACAAACCCTACATGGCTCATTGAAACTGTGTTTGCATTGTGGTGCGACATGCACACAATAAGGTACAGATTTGTATTCAGTAAACGGCTCTACACTTCATGTAGAGCAGAAATAACCAGGTAAACATCATGGCATGCTAATTAGTGCATAAGCAGATGAATTATATGCTAATCAACCAATCCAAGATGGTGGAGCTATTCAGCAAGCTATAAAGTAATTGTGTACCCTTCTTGTCGCCATTTGCTCTGTACTGCTAAACCTTTTGGACTACAGCCACAGAAACTACACTGGAAAGAAAGAAAGAATGTTATGGCCTGCTGCTGCTGCTGTTCACGTGTATGTGCAATGAGCTTTTACTCTACAGCACACTTCCCTGGAATTCTTAGGTGTGATAGTTTGCACTCGCATTGAGATCAAATCTCCATCTGGGAAAAAGGGAAGGGTCTACATCAGCAGAAAGGGGTTCCATTCCATTAACTGCCAGGTCATGTGTAATGCTAGGGGAAATCCTCCTGAATGTATGTGCTGGCAAACTTGGCAGTTACCACGACTCCCATATCTGGCACACCTCATAGCTCTACCAGAAAATTTTCATGGGTGATGTCCAGCAAGGCCATTTACTGGGGGATGCAGTGGATTTATTGGAACCATGGCTGATGTTGCCTATCAGAAATGCTATAATGAGGCACACGCTCAAACAAAAACCATCATAGAGCATGGGTTTGGGCTGCTGAAGTCATGGTTAAGGTGTGTAGATACATCAGGGGGCCCAGTGGTATGATCCCAGTACTTCACAAAAATTATTACAGTCTGTGCTAATCTATACAATATCATCCTGTGAAAACAGCTGTAGCTGTAACACCAAAGTACAGGAACAAATGTTCCACTACCACTGACAGAATCACCACATCCACAAGCAGGAGAGGAGTCAGTGAAAGAACCCCCAGCTGCTGTGGGTGTAGGTGGATTTAAGCATGCACAATATGCCCTCGCCCTGGCCAAGAGGAATGGAAATTGAAATTGCAAAAGTAAAATGGTATCAACATTCTGTGCTGTAAGCATAAGCTTCTCATCTCACAAATGTAAAGCCCTGCAAAAGCTGCCTTAGCCAACAGTGAAGTGTAAGAAGTCCATACAGATCAACGTATATTTTCTGCTTCCTATACAAATGCAGTCCTGATGTTAGAATGTGAATGCACTTGATTAAGAGAAACATACCTTAGCAAAATATGGGCTTCTTTGCAGGAAAATCTCCTTCAAATAAATAATAGTCCAATCTTCTCAGTCACAAAACAGTCTCCTCCCTTTTAGGTACATAGGTTCATAGCTTGGTACTGGGCTATCTGCCTGAAGGCATATATTAGCCCAGCCACGTTGTGCGGTATTCACCTCCCCTTTAGTAGTTCCCTAGACCCTTGTACTAGCAGCTACTACCCTTGGCCCCTATCTAGTAGTGCTGTTGGTGTGATCCCCGGTGTGAACTTTCTGTTACCCATCCACTCATCAAGGTTCCTCTTGAAGAGTGATAGTGAGGGGCTCTGTCTTATGTAGATCGGGACCCTGTTCCATAGTAAGTAAGTCTCTGCGAAGGGAATCTATCCCTCCAGCATGTTCTATTCATCGTTGTGTTGAGGTTTATATCCCTAGAGCGTGTAGCTCAAGTAGATTTGGTTTTGCTAAGATAGAGCTGTTCAACAATTCTGGGTTGGACATGGCTCTGTACGTTAGACAGAGGTCGCCTCTCAGAAGGCGGTATGCAACAGAGAACAGTTTTAGCTTTTTCAATCGTGCTGCATAGGGCAACTGTTTGAGGCCAGTAATCCTCTTGGTTAGGTACCTCTGTGGTCTCTCCAGCTGCTGGAAATGTCTAGCCAGGTACATTCCAACTGGTGCATTGTACTCAATAATGGGTCTGATGAGAGAAGAGTAGAGGGGCACCATTACATCCTTAGATCTTGATGCAAACCCTTTCGTGATCAGATGGGTCACATAGAAGGATTTTCTAACCACTTTGGCAGCATGGTTATCAAAGGAAAGCTGACTATCTACTTGGGTCCCTAGATCCCTTATTTCTTCTTCAGATTTCAGGGGATTACCTCCTATGTTGTAGTTTGCGGGTACTCTGTTTTTTCCAAAGTGGATTACTACACATTTTTTTTGCATTTAGCTTGAGACCATGGCTTTGACACCATGCATCAGTCTCATTTAGGCCCTTCTGGAGGATCTCCATGTTGGCCGGAGACTCTGTTATAGCATCCAGTTTGCAGTCGTTCGCAAACTTTAAATTCCCTGTCTACATGGTTACCTTTCTATAGAGTAGATTCAGCCCTCTGAGCACTCTGAGGATGCAAATGAGGTGTGAGCGCATTAGAATTGCTGAATATCAAACTTTTGACTTTGTGTAGCAGATGTAACCTCTACATCATTGTTCAGTGCTAATGGCTTGCAGCTGTGAATGATTAGTCTGACTGAAGCAAAGCACTGTAATTCACAGACACCCTTCCCTGAAATGGGTGTGTTAGTGAGAATATACTTACAATGTGTGGAACTAATCACAGTGAGCATTTAAACAACCCCCCCCCACACACACATATATATATATATATATATATATATATATATATATATATATATATATATATATATATATATATATATTTGGCACAATGGTACAGTTTACTGCCTTTGCTGAAAACTGTCATTCACTGTCATGTATTTGTATCACACCTTGAAAGAAAAATGAGAGGATATGCACTGGACTATAGCTATTTATATCTGCTAGTAAAACAGAGGTAATGGAAGGATTCCCAGAATACAAAGAAAAGGCAGAGTTGCAGTTTTGCAAACATATACATATTATGTGATCACTCATTCCAGTAAATATGTTATTTAAACATGTACAATCAAGTTATAATGTCCGGCTGTATGAACTGCTAACACTGGATATGAAATGGGAATCGACTGTATGCACAATATTTGACTGTTATTGCAATGCTGTGTCCATGGCAAAGAGAGATAACCCATTACACCTATGCTATCTAAGTGCAATAGTCTGATGGCTCAAATCCAGAGCTGTCTAATTATTTAAACATTGTTTCTCTTTTTTATCTTTATTTATTTTTTATTTTTATTTTTTATTTTTTGCCTTTACCGTGTATGCAGCATATGGCATGTTGCAAACACTGCTCACTGCTTAAGAAAAAGAGAAAATATTAATTTCAGTTGCCTTATAAAGCTCAAACATACTTAGCAGCATTAAGCAGCAGTCAGCACCATGGATGGTAGTGACTGCAGAAATTTCACCTGTTAGCAGACTCTCTTTGTGGTACAGATGTAAATACCATGAGCTAAAAAAGAGAGAACAGAGGTAAAACAGAGTTCTGAGTCCCACAGTGAGGGGGTCATAATGAATACTCCACAAGTAATATATTGCCTTTTCCATTTGTGCATTGCCTACCTGGGTGCAAACATGGTTCAATGCTTAAGGAAAAAAGTGTAACATTTAATTTGGTGTGCCTTCCAATGCGCAAACTGGTTCAGAGGTGATGTGTGGCTGTCAGCACTCTAGACTGTACTGAGTGGAGAAACTGCCCCTGCTGCCTAGGTTTCCATGTGGTACCAGGTGTAAGTGCAGTGAGGTCATGGTCAGAACACAAGTGAGGAAGTGTTCAAATCTAGTAGACTTTCCATTTTAGTTTAGGTGTTACACTGTCATTGCTTCCAAAACTTTGATTATAAAGTTAATGTTACATACCAGTAGCTATCTATAGTAGGTTGATTGACAGAAGGGAATCATTACTGCTTGCATGCACATACATTTGTAGGTTTCATAGCTCATTAATAACTGACATATGAACTTAAGTTGATTATGTCTGTAACTGGTTTAGCATGACAATGATGATTATATAATAAAAATGCAGTTGCTTATCTTTGATGGGCACAGTAGTTTACTGACAAACATCTAGACCCCTCCTATAACCCATAACCCAATTATAACTATAAAACATAGTGTTTGTGAGGTATTAATCTTAACTCCAAACTCTGTTACTAAAGTCATTTAAGTCTATCCATTTCTAGTATATTGTCAGACATTAGTCCTGCATCATAGATAGAGAACATACAAGTCAAACAGAGCACCTCACTGGCTTTCTTTAAGAGAAATATTGATGAGTGGATAGGAAATAGAAGATTCATCCCGGGGATCACTCCAGTGGCTCTACTCGACAGAGGCACTGGGAACTAAGTTCGGGTGGCACGATGCCAGGGTAATCCTATGGGCTAGGCTTGTAAAGGCTTCAGGGCCATTAGCCTAGTACACACCTATGAACCTATGAACCTATAACTGAGAATGCATGACCCTTCCCCAACATTCCCCTCTTTTTGAAACAAAAAAAAATGGGCACCTGTCTCACACAAAAAAATTTGTCCCATGCATAGCTCTCCACTTCACATATATATCTTCTTGACACACTTGATTTGGTCCAGTTGGCTTTACAACATCATTGCATTGTTTTTATCCATTAGTGTTGTCTTCACAGCCCAGATTCTTTAAATTTTGTCTACCTGTGTACATTACTGTGGTGAAGATGTGAATATCTACGGTTATCTCCCAGTCCCCTCCAGCAAATACCTGTATTGCTTCTCCTTTGCTCTTCCAAGTGATTGCCTCCCCATTTCACCACTTTCCTATCAGCCCCAATTTCAGATGTTTAATCTGGTCAAAAAATAGAATCACATACAATACACATGGCCAGAAAAAGCCCATAAAAAGTCTTCATTTTTGTCCTCTGCGTTAGCATAGAGTTTGGCATTGTGCACCATTACAGAGTGGTGATGAATGGCTGTTCATGTCGTATGGCAAAACCTGGTGAGTTTTTGCCATTGGCCACCCTAGTCTGGTTATCTCTGCACAATACCAGTTAAACTCGTTGCCCTAGAGGAACAAAGAGTTAAAGCGGAGTAAAGGCACTACTTTGAAACAGTTGCTCTGACAGTTCTTAGACTGCTGGATGTAACAAATTGCAACTTATTATGTGGAGTGCAGACATAAATCCCTTGACTGAAGATTGTTTTTGCCCATAACATCAAGGGTTTGATTCTAGATGCATCTCATATAATTTCTTAGTGTGATGTTATATGTCTATGATATGTTTAATCACCCACATCTTAACCTTTGCTGCAGTTATGAGTTCTCATGGAAATATAGTGAATATTGGCAAAAAAAGAGTATTTGAAGTGACATCCATCCCCACAGCTATAAGATAGTTATACAACCTTGTTCTGCTTACTGTAAGCCTGTTGTTCTTCTCCTAAACCTTTTTTCCCTGTATCAGTCACTTCATGCTGCAGAGAGTGGTGGTTTAATAATAGGACACAAAGAAAACATATCCATAAACCTGTCATTACACCAAACATTGTTTTGTGTATGTCCAACTCACCTTGTATTAGCCACTTAACTCCCACCTCTCTTTACATGTGTGTATCTATTAGGCTGCTGGATGTAAAGGTCATCTCATGGTTTCTGCTTACTGTCATAACTCTGCTAATAAATAATGCCATCATGTTACTTTGCTTCAACAGGTTATCAGTGCTCCTGTAGTATGCAAGGTTTCAAAATCTGCTGTAGGATTGCTCTTAAGGACTGTTTTCAGAGGTCTCTTTCCTGTGTATCTGTTGTCTATCCATCTGTCTACACCTTCTCCTACATAACTATGATATGTCTGCTTATCAAGTAAACTGTTAAGTGGGCCACAAGTGATATAACTGTCAAAAATCAATGCCCACATGGCACCAATATATTTCAGATGCCTGCAGCTTCTTCAGACAGATGTATATGAGATGTATTGATTATTGACACTCTATATCTCCTCTATACTGATTTCATGCAATTCATGCAACAGAGCGGGACATATTCTGATTGAGAAGAAATGTCATACCAATACACCATTAGGAAGTTCATGAATGTACCAAGACAGTACCTCCAACACTCTATACAGCCCTGTGTCTGTTATCACCTCCTATGTCTCATCAGAATAAACTGCAGCATCTTTAGGAGGATGATGGATGAAATGTTCATCTAATATGATGTGGAAACTGTCCTTACTGTGAAGAAGCATACTGCATACACTTTTCAGAATATCTGGTCATACACAAATAATTAGTTTAGTCATAGTAATTAATTCAAAAGATGGACCACCTTTGTTATTTGTAGCAAGCTGCACACATAATTAACCTGTGATTTACAGTGAGGCCTGCAAAACATCTTCTAGTTGTAGAAGTGTATTGAGGAAGGCATTACTGACACAATTTGGAGAGTTTAGTCATTGATAGCCACATTTGCATTCCTGATTATATTTACTTAGCTAATGACTTCCTGATGCCAGTTGTAAAAAAGAAAGAAAGAAAGAAAGAAAGAAAGAAAGAAAGAAAGAAAGAAAGAAAGAAAGAAAGAAAGAAAATCATTGGGATTTGAACTCTGACTCATCTGTGCTTTGGGCAGTAGTTTACTGCTCTTACACCTTGTGCCACAATGAAAATTAGGGAGGAGTGGTGTTTTCATATTTTTCCAGAGAGCTGACAGCCATGCATCACCACTGAGCTCATTTGCATGGAAGAAGGCATACTACATTACATTTTTCACTATTTTCCTTAAGCAGTGAACCATGATTGCTCTGTGCTTAACGTCACACAAACAGGGAAGGCAAGGCCAACAGTTATTTATGTAAAACAACTTTGGCTCCAACATTTCAAAGATAGACTACAGCATGCACATCATACTAGCTGCCACAATATTTCCCATAACATATCTTGCAAGCCAGACACATGAAATTTTAACAAAGATACATTTTGTATTTAACCACAATCAGGTCAGTTACTGTATGTCCCTATTTGTACACAGTTTGGCAATGAGCATAAGTGGACACTGCTGCTTCACAAGCCCAAGTCGAATTCTTGAAATTTGAATCACGCATAAGCTATACTTTGCCATCATTTGTGAAAATCAGCTTCTCTGAGATGTGCTTTGTGAAGAGGTGTATAACATGTCTTAACTCTGGTTACTGGGCTGTAATACTGCAATAATGCATTCATAAACTCAAGATAAGGGCAGTGACATGTGCCTGACTGAACATATACTTTCTAACATTCATGTGTACCCTGCAGCAATGTTCTTGCAAATAAAATCCCAGTCCAGGTTAGGCAGAGTCCCTCATTGACTCTCTTCAACAGGAATCTTGATGAGTGGATGGGAGATCGTAGGTTTACCTCGGGTATCACTTCTGTGTCACTGTTAGACAGAGGCACAGTATACTAACCTCGAAAAAGGGCATAGCAAAATAAATTTAAAATGGGTGGCGAAAGCCAAACACATTCTGGCTAGGCTTATAAACGCCCTAGGGCAGATAGCCTAGTATGAACCTATGAACCTATAAGTACTTGGGACATTGTCAAACAGACTCCAGAATTACAGAGCATAACTGTATTGTTACATTTGGTATGGGTTTCTAGTGACAATGGACATTGGTCATGCATGATCATATCTTATTGATATTATCAGTAACTTGCATTAATGTGGACATACCTTCATCTGAATATTAAGACACATAACTCCATTGATGCAGTACTGGTGAGTGTGTGTGTGTGTGTGTGTGTGTGTGTGTGTGTGTGTGTGTGTGTGTGTGTGTGTGTGTGTGTGTGTGTGTGTGTGTGCATGTGTGTGTGTGTGTCTCATCTACACAGCATACTGGAAAACAGTTACATGTCTGTCTCCCTTCTGAAATATGCATTCATGACAGCTTACTTGATCCAGGTTGGCAAGATGTATTTAAGTAGTATTGCAAATTGGGTTCACACAACCATATTACAAATCCTGTCTTTGCATCCAAGTCTCTTAACAGTACATGTTTCCTGCACCACTATGCTGATGTCATACTCTATAACATGCACTCTGACAGTGTTAAAGTCAGGCTTCTGTGATGGTGGTGTCAGTGTTAAGTACTGTGTTCTGCAGCTTGTGTACCTAAATTGGTAGGGGTTCTAATCTTACAGCAGTCAACTGGTATGTGTGTAGTCAGATGAGCATGAATTCAGGCCCTGTTGCTCTAACTCAAGTAGCATTCAGAATATATTTTTACACTGCTTCTTTACTCCATACCAGTTTCAAACAACCGTCCCAATATACTCTTCTCAGCATACACTGATGATGTCATTTTTCTATAAAATGCACTCTGACAGCATTAATGTCAGACTTCTACAGTGGCACTAGCATTAAGCAGTGCATTCTTCACCTTGTGTACCTAGTTGGCTAGGGGTTCTTATCTCACAGCATTCAACTTGTGTGTGTGTGTGTGTGTGTGTGTGTGTGTGTGTGTGTGTGTGTGTGTGTGTGTGTGTGTGTGCAGACTTGTGTTAGCATAAGCCTCCCTACTGCTGTCTTCCTTCAATTATCAGTCTAGCTGCAATCTTACACCAAGATGTAGGTTCACAGCTATGTCAGACACTCCTCCCAACATTATCTTCAAAGTATACACTGAGGATGTCATCATCTATAAAGTGCACTCTGACCCTATCAAAATCAGACTTCTGTGCTGGCACTAGCATGAGATGCTGTGTTTTCTTGCTTGTGTAACCTAGATGGATAGATAGCGGTTCTAATCTCACAGTAGTCAACTTCTGTTTATGTGTGGAGCTGCACGTCAACATAGGTCTACCTTCAGCTATTAGTCTGGAGACAATTTTATATTGGGATGTGAGTCCACAGCTATGTCAGACACTCCTCCCAACATCTTCTCAGCATACACTGTTGATGTCATCCTCTATAAAGTGCTTTCTGACTCTGTAACTTCTGCAGTGGTGCCAATCTTACAATGTATAGAATCCAGCTTGTATACCTAGACAGGTGTGGGGCTCGAATCTGACCTCAGTCAACTGATATGTGTGTGTGGGTTGATGGTATATTATGGTCATTGCAAGACTTTCTAAATTTGTTCTCATTTGACACCCACTCAGGAGAACCTTTTAGAAAAGCCCCTGAATCCAGCATCCCCTTTTTTTGCTCTGTGCATCTAACATCCTTTCTGCAAAACACTGAGGATGTAATCATCTCAAAGATGAACATACACAATGTGAAGCAGAGCCCTTGCATGACCCTCTAATATCCATTGCCAGACCACTGGATGCATGAATGCTAATCCACTCATGGGGTGGTGCCCATGTCCCTTATGGACATAGTCAGTCTGTAATAAAACCAAACACATACACACATACCCCTACTATCTTCCCACACCTAGAGGTAGAGATTTGGGTCAAATGGGACAATAATGGCCATGCTTGTATGGGTTCTTTGCCATTGGCATAGTAATCTCCTACGACCCTATGAACATTGCACAAGTCGATGTGTTATCACTTACATGTGCTATGTTAAGGTGTGAATGTACTGCAACCCTACAACAGTGTATTCCAGTCTGAGATTTGAGCTACTGTATTGATGCTCATTGCTGCAATTTGGTTACATGTTCCTTCGATAACAGCTGAAGTAATATGCCTCCTAAGGACTTGGGATATGGGATGTTGCTGTGTATATTGTTGCCTTTCTAAGCATGTGTTCTGACAGTGGAGTATATCCATATTCTACACCGTTCTTATTCAACCATTACAATGACAGCTGCGGTATGGCACATATGTGCATTTGTATACCTGGCATCTGGAAATGTTATCTGACATATAGCAATATTACATCATAGTGATTACATGGACACATACTCCTGGGTTCAGCAACATGTTGTAATGTTGTTATGTACACAAACATATGACATTTTGAGATTCACATGTAACCTTAGTGAATTAATTGTTTGCACTATTGTGCTGCTATTTACAAGGATTATACAAGTGTTCCCCAGCAGCACTGTGCGACTATTAGCATTTGTTTCATTAACTGTTCTGCATGAATCACATCCACCTCACTTGTCATGTGCCACATATGATGTCAGGGCCCTGACCCACACATTTCCACAGATAAACATATAGACATATGATGTGCATGAAATAGGTAGAGTTGTATGAATGTGTTAGCAGTTCCACTGTGTCACATGTGATCCATATCCAAGGTTTTATTTGGAGATTATGTACAGCCTGACGTCCAGCTGTAGCACAGGTACAGCTATAGTGTGACTGTACTGCATCACACACATACCACTACATCACATCACTATTACCATTTGATAGTTTGCATGAACATATATGGATGTATGTCAGGATTTCATGCCAGTATAACATTTTTGCTGGCAATGTCAGGGTGACAGTGACTGTGTATCACTTGTTTTGATATGTACTTACAGAGAGTGCCCCATGCAGTGTTTGGTATGTGCATAATGTCACAGTGACAGTTTCCTCGATCATTGACACTAGACTTTCCACTGCTGCACTTTCTGTGCACATGGGCATAGTTGATGCACTACCATCAATCTCACAGAGCGCTGTACAATTCCTTATAATGGATCACTTCTTAATTTACACAACAATTGAAGATGCTTCAGACAATATCCATTGCTATTGTATGTGGCAGATGCATGCAAAACCCAGAGTGTGTAGGCAATCCACTCATAATAATTTTTTGCTTGTAAGTGATGTTATCCATGTGGCTGATACCTATATCAGACAGTGATGCTTTAGTCAAGTGTATCACATTTGGCACAGTGAGCTCCCACACCTCTTTTCAGCCATACAGAACTATTCTTTGGGATGCATACCCATTAGGATTTGACAGTGCAGACTTCCCTTGAAGGTGTTCTACTAGATGCATATGTGATACGTCATTCTGTGTTGCACCCAGTAAATACACAGCTGAGCGACAACATTGATAGCAGGGGTTTGATTCTTTGGGGGGGGGGGGGTTGTGGCTCATGTGTCATGCAGACATCTCAACTCACCAGGACTGCACCAGATTTCACCTCCAGGTTTAACATTGTCCCTCTTAACTCTATCCAAAAAGTGGAGAAGAGTGGAGAATTCCCCTAATAAAATACTGGCAGTCATTATAGTTGTACACATCTGTTCCTGCATTGCATGTATAATAAGTTACAATAACATATTCTCTTGATGCCACAGCTTAATGCTGGTGATATTTTAAAACTGTCCATGTCTGTGTCTATTTCTTTCTCCATTTGTCCAGGAGTCTGTTGCTGTGACTCCCTTATTGGTTGATAGCTATGGTGACATGTCAGTCAAGCAAGTCATTTTGCAGATCTTCAGAGTATACACATACCCCCTATTGTATATACTGTCTTCTCTAAGTGTCCTCTCCAGTGAGCATGTCAGTGATGTTTATATCAGAACCATTCACTTCCATTGAAATGTAACCTTGTGTAACCATCAGATATATATAATATCATGTGTGCTTATCATAATAAACTTTCTCAGGGGTATAAACAGCAGCACATACTGTGCTACTTATATATGCGCATAATGTTATGTACTGACTTGTCTTAGAAGTGTACATACATTAGCATATCCTATCTTAGGGACATTTCCATATTTTACCATGTCTTCTTCCTCTTTATTCATTCCATTCATGTCTGCAGGCACATTCAGCAGCACACTTTCCATGATCAGTGTACCTTTCCTTGTAATTGCCCTTGCCATTTACCCTTCCCCTCCATTATTTCATTCTGCAAATAATTGTTTTAGTGTACATTGCACTCAGCAAACATTTCTTTACTGTCTTGTTACTGCTGTTATTGCAGTGTCACTGTGGCTGTCCGTGTGATCTCATGGAGCAGGTTTGCCTCTAGGCAAACATGAATGCTTCTTTTGTTTGTGCTCGGGCTACTTTGCATGGTTTCCTGGCTGGAAATGCAGGCCACGAAACCTTGCTAGTATTCATGCAAGATGAGCAGCTTAAATATGCGATTCTCACTGCTGCTTAGTTTATTGAATCCCTGGCTTCATTTTTCAGATTAACAATCCTTTCTGTAAGCAACGTATGTACCTGCTGTTAAAGGCCTTAATTTAGACAATTTTAGACATAATATAGCCATACCTCTTGACCTCTTAGACAAAGAAATCTGGTCAAAGCCACAAATACTGGGGGACAAATATCCAAAAAATAGGGAAACTAATTAAATATTTCTCTTGCAAACTTAGAAAGTTGATAGATTAATAGGTTTTACATTACCATGAATTTTCTGAAGGCTATGAAGTCTGAAACTCAAATGTTTGTCATTATTTTCTGATTTCAATCCTCAATGGTTTGCCAATACTTTACCAGAAAACCAATATTTGATGGAAACCAAAAATATGAGCCAAAAATTTGGACATTCTGGGAAAATCTGGACAGTTGAGAGGTATGAGTATAACCTTTAAAAAGCTACAATGTTTCTGAGTGATGCAAACAAAAAAAAAGATAATGTCCTTTACAGAGAACAAAGAAAATGCCTGGCTACACCATGACTCAAACCAACTCATGCCTCCTGGAGGACAGTTAGCTGTAATAGCTGTTGGACTTACCTCTAGTGGAAGCTAGAGGTAGTGCACCTTGCATGGGCTAGAACTAATTTTGCTGGAGGAATGGTACCTGAGCTTGTAAGAGTGCAGAAGCAATCTATGTACTGCATTCAGTGCACTCCACAAATTCTTGCTGGGAACAGGATAAAGGTAAGCAAAAAAAAAATCAGTGCTCAGGCCATAAGAGTTGTTCCTTTTCCTTCCGTGTTACTGACCATACTGGCCATTAAGGGACTACAGAATATTAATGTAGAGCAGTACGCAGGTATGATTCTGACAGCTGGAAATAAAACAGGCATCTACAGATATGGGAGATGGAGCTTATTTAGTTTGTTTACTGGAGTAGTACTGCCTTCACAACAAACCATTTACAGGCACAGCCCAGGTGAAGAAATTCACAAAATAAATAAACAAACAAATAAATAAATAAATAAATAAATAAATAAATAAATAAATAAAGTAGAACAAATACACAAATAGAGTAATCACAGAAGGTAGATAACCCCAAAGCCAATTGATACAATATGTGAATAGTATCACTAGATTAGAAAAACAAATGTGAATTAATTTTAGTAGTAAATGTGAGAAGGAAGCAGCAGGTGAGAACAGAGGGTCAAGGAAGGAGTGATGCAGGTGATAGGTTATGTGTCCATTAGAAAGGTACTTACAGTCATATTTTGATGAAAGTGTCTTTTGAGCTGAGTTCTGAACATGGGGAAAGAGGAGACTTCTCTGACGTGAGGGGGGCATAGCTCCCAATCTCTTAGCACAAAAAATTTGGACAAAGCCAAAAATAATGGGGGGACAAAACCCAAAAATAGGGACAAACTTTACACATAGGTCTTGTGTTACCATACTTTTTGAAGGATATGAAGTCTGAAACTCAATTGCCTGTCATTATTTTGTGAATTCAAGTTTTCACTGATTTGCCAAAAATTCCAGAAAATCACAAATTTTATGAGGAACATACTAAAAATATGAGACAAAAAATCTGGACAGTTGAAAAGTATGGAGGGGGGATTTCCAAAGTTTGGATGCAAGAATGGGGAAAGAATGGTTGCTATAGTGCAGTTTGTTTGGGGTGTCTTGAGAGTGGGAATAAACCGAGAGAGGTTGGAGAGGTTATGGGGCTATTTTATTATGGAGTTTGGCTGGAAGAGGTGGGAAGGCATCTGGTTGAAGTAGTTTGAAAAGAAGAGACCCTAGGAGTACTTCAACAATGTAGGAGACTGGCAGCTATTTGACTTTGGAGTGGGTGATGCAGTGGAGTTCTTGATGGGGAAACTGGAAATGAACCAGCAGATTTTGTTTTCAATGGACTATAGTGTGGATGATATTTTTAGAGGCTGTGTCCGTGATGGGGAGTCCATATTCAATTTGAACAAGGAGGACCTAAGTATTTAAAGGATGTTTTTTTCCCACTGAAGAACCATTGAGATCTGCAAAGTTGAGGTTTTGGGGAGTTTTCAGCTTTTGTGAGGTTCCAATACCATACTTTTTGTTTCTGAGGGGTTTAGAAGTAGCTTATGGTTGTTAAGCCAAGAATTAAGGCAAACTTAAACTGGGTTTGAACAGCTGAATTTGAGAGACTGGATCAAAGAATAATCATGTCACCTGTATAAAGAGCAATAGGAAGGTTAGGGAGATCAGAGGTTAGTTCGCTTATAAAGATTAAAAATAAAAACGGGGAGAGTATGGATCCCTGGGGCACCCCTCCTGTAAGGGGTGTTGGGGTGCTGGAGGTGATAGGGATGAACCATTTTTAACTCTGACATTCCTATTATGTTAGGAAATGTTGGAACCAGGTGACAGATTTGAGGCTAACCTCAATTTCTTGGAGACAGAGCGAAGCAGCAGGAAGGAGTGAATAAGATCAAAAGCTTTTGTAAGGTCAAAGAAAAGAACTCCTGAAAAATGTACTTTATCCATGTTAAGAAGGATCTCATCTTTAAGTGACCATAGAGCTGCCATTGTGCTCAAGCTAGCCCAGACTTCATGCTGCTTGGGCATGAGGAGGTGGTACTGTTGGATGTAAGTGGACAGTTGGTTGTAGATTAGTTTTCAAGTATTTCCCAAGCGTAGGGAGGATGGAGAGAGGCAGAAGTGGGAAGTAATTATTTTCTGAGGCAGTTTGGGAAGGGGCTTAACCAGAGCAGTTTTCCATACCTCTAGCTTTGCATTTTGAGTTAAGCAGAGGTTATAAATATGTAGAAAAGGTGTGGCAAGGAAGTCTTTGCAGAGTGATATAAACCAAGGAAGTAGATTGTCTGTGACAGGGGTTACATCCAGGGGTATGTTTTCTAGAAGGAGAAAAACTGTGTAATTTTTCTTAAAATAGAAGAGAGGGGTAAAAGGACGAGGGCTAGGTGAGTTGGGGGGAGAGATGTAGGTTGCACTACTAGGCAGGTGGCTGAATTCCTTGTGAAACTCAGAGGCTGAGAGTTGGTCTTGAGAGGTCTGGATTGTGATAGGGAAGGTTGTGTGATTTGTGCATTTTCAGCCTGTCAAAAGATATACTTCCTGACAGAAATGATTTGGTTTGCCTTGCAGAGCAAGTTGTTTATTTCTAAAATAGTTGTTTTTTTGTGCCTGTACATCACTTACTTAGCTACGTTGCATAGGGAGGTAAAGGTAGTATGGTTTTCCGGTGAAGGGTTCTCCAAGAAGACCATGCATTGTCCATAGGTTCACTGGTTAGTCAGGGGTTTTGTTGTATTTGAAAAGGCACTGTATGAGGGTGACGAATTTGTCTTGAAGCTGACACAGTGTATGCGTAAGAGCAGCTGCATCTAAACTGTGGTTCTATAAGTCGGTAATGGGAGACCAGTTAAAACTTACTAGGTTGAGTGTCTGTACTGATGGTGTATCTGGGTCTGAAAGTCATTAGTTTTGGGGGCAGTTTTGTGGCTGGTGGATAATTTGGAAGGTTATTGAGGAGTGGTCACAGAATGAGGTTGGAAGAACAGATATATTGAAGATGATTGGTGGAGTTGGTAATGATTATCAGATGAAGGAGGTAGTGATTTTTTTTAACAGAGTATGCCAATATTCGCTAGGGATTTGTCAGTGTTATTTCTTATGAGACCTATGTAATTTAGGTTTAAATTACCTAGAATAACCATATTTTTATAGATGTCAGCAATTAATTAAGCTGACAGTAAGAATAGGAGATTTAAATTTGTTAACAGAGGTTAGAAGAAGAAGGAGGAAAGTCTATTAGAAGGTGACTGTTATTCCATGAGGGAGGTTTTAAAAGGATCCATTTGGGTTCAGTATCGGAGGAGGCATTTGCTTAAGTAATAATAGTTGGGTATAAGAGAGGAAAAGAAACAGGTTAAAAAATTTGCTCCACAGCCACATGCAAACCATCCAAGGCTACACTGCCATGGACATCTATCCAGACACTCCAAAAATATAAAAGTGCACATTTCTACTGAAAAACTTCCATAGCACAACAGTCATCTGCAGACATCTTTGTTCTGCCCTCACTTGAAAACTGAACCCACACATGCACATACATGCATGCACGCACACACACACACACACACACACACACACACACACACACACACACACACACACACACACACACACACACACACACACACTCTGACATAATCTGAACACATTTGCCATGAACTAAATCACAAGAGCTCAGCATACCTGGTGACAGAAATTGGTAAATAAATGCTCCTGTTTACGTTTACCTTCTGGTACTTGTGGTCTCAGTGGTGTGATCAGTTCTTTTTAATGTTTATCACATTGAGGACATTTGAAGTGCTATTTGGAGACCCCCCTCCCCATGTAACACATACCCTATGACCCCTGTTTAAGACTTATGTATAAAGAATATTGTAGTGATTGTTGAGGAGTAATCAATGCTTGAAGTACAACTTGCATGCATTATTGCTTAGTTATGTCACTGTAAATAACTTTCCGCAATGATTTCATTTGGTTAACAGTGGTTATTGAAGGCCAGATTTTTCTACCCTGTTGACAAGAAGTCCTTTCTCAATATTTTGGGAAAGCTGAATGGAGGACCTCTCACGTAGCTGAAATGCATGGCTTAATCTTTCTGTTTTATGTCATGTTTGGTGTTCAGTTCCTTCCATGTGCCAGAAGTGCATTGGCACCAGTACTGGAAGCACATCCCTACTTCTACATATGTCAGAAAATGAGGCCTGTCCCCACTCCAGGTTTGCTGATTACTGTTGGTTTCCTGACTTTTCATAAGATAAGAGCTACCAGGTGCTATTATACTCTGGTCCCACCCATCGTCACGTGGAGATCTCCTCAGTGTATTCTGATATTCTTTCCTTCACCTGACTTGTTCTCTAGCAACCCGATTAAAAATCAAATGTAGCTCTCTGGCTTCACAGAAAGGTACTCTCTGCTTCAGTACCATCAAACTGGAGAGAATAAGGTCTGTGCTAAGCAGAATTTCAAATGAAAACAAGTCATCCTATAAGCCTATAATATGGTTGGCATATTCATGTAACTAGAACTGCTGATCAAAAGGCAGACTTCGGTCATGATGTCCTCAAACATGTTTCTCTGAAGTCAGGATCCTTTTAAAAACTCCAATACTACAGAAATGCGTGAATCAGCAGCCTTAAACATGACACAGACTTACCTACTGAGGTTCCATAACAGATGTTTGATCTCTTTCTGATTGACATTAAAAAGTGTGATCCCATAACTAGGAGCATTCAGTATAGCACTGAATAGTTAAACAATCAGTGTAACACTTAAGACATTTTACAATAGGGACTGTGTACCCAAATCCCTATAACTTCTGTATGCCAACTCTGTGAAACCTGTACCTTGCAGCAATGGGGAACTCAAAGGTTTCACTATCTTTATATATTTTTTTCATATATTAAATCAGTTACTCATTTGTGATCACGTTTCACAGGGCTGATTACAAATGTCTTATATTTGTGCTTATCATCCTATACAGATGGGATGTTTGTAGTCCCTTTTATGAAATATACCAGCTCAGAGTCACTTTATCACAGGGTAATGGTTATAGGCAATAGAATGTAGGTATTTCAGTAGAAAACAGCCATGCTTAATACATATTTCTGTTACATGGATATTTGAAGGAGCCCAGCTTCCAAGAAATGTGTTTATGGCTTCTATGATAGAAAGACAGTCCATTTGACTACTTAAAAATGACATTTAAAAGCATCTAACAAAAAATAGATACCCCCCCCCAAAAAAAAAAAAAAAAAAAAACATGTAACAACTGTAGTGTAATTACAAGAACATTTTTCACTGGTTTATGTCTTAAGTTCATGGGGTCATAGGTTTGGTGAAGAAGCTCATGGCCTACTGGCCATTGAGGAACATGATGCTTAGTATCCTGTGTTAGAACTTGCAGATGCTCATGGAGTTGTCTGATTCCTTCCTGGAGGTATGTAGTGATGGGCTGCATTAACTGAGATGAGGGAGTTTATTCCATAGGTGTAAAAGTTCTTGAAATATGAAGTTGTCATGTTTCATGGCACAGTTGATTTTAGCTATTCTTGGGACAGAGCATCTTCTTCTGCTCAGAGCACCAGGGTGCTATTCTATGGAGTGGGTTTCAGATAGTTAGGGGTCTTTTAATATAAGACACAGGTCTCCTACAAGATAGTGATAACATACAGTGAAGAGAAAGATTTGCTGCAGTCTTTCATAAGACTTGCCTCGAAGCCCTTTGGCTGTCTTTCTGATGAATGTTACCTTCTCCAGTTTCACCAAATGGCATGCAATAAAGGTTAAAGAACAAGATACAGTATTCATAATTGGTCTAAGAGCTATATAAAATTAGATGGTTACATCCATGGCATAGCTGCCCACTCCATGAAAGATCAGGTGGGCAGCTCTGTATGCTTTGCAGATGGTAACAGCTACATGGGTCATCATCTACAAGGACTCCAAGGTCTTTCATTATGTGGTCAATTTTTAGCTGTTGACAATCAAAGGTGCTTAAAGCTGATTGGTATTTTTGCCGAATGCTACATTTTTGACAGTGAGTGCAAGGTCATTTCTACTGCACCATTTGTATGCAACGTTAAGTGCTTTTGGAGGGAGGTTGTGTCAGTAGGGTTAATGATGATTGTTTCTTAGTTAGCAGCCATCTGCATAATTAGTTTGCCACAAAATAGAGTCAGTTTTGACATCAGAGAAAAAAATACGCTATAATGCAATGGCCCCAAGTCAAAACTTTGAAGCACTCCACTGGTGGCAGGGGATGGTAAGGACATACAAGTCCCCCTATTCCAACGTGCTGTGCATGTCCGTGTAGCCAGTTGTTGATCTAAAGTTTTAATGCATCAATTATCTTCAGATCTCTGAGCTCATGTGTGATTCCATCATGGGTATAGTGTTAAATACTGTTTCTATATAGAGGTGAGCTAAATGGACAGATAAACCTTTATCTGGACTGACAGTCACACTCTCAAAAATTATGAGGTGAAACTGACAAGATTCATCTTTGACAAAAAATGTACTGGGATATGTCATGGACAATGACTGTTGAGTAAGTTCAATAGTGATTCTATCCATCAGCTAGCATAATATGTTTGTGAGACTGATAGGTATGCAAATATTGGAGGCTGTGAAAGGGCCTCCTTTGCCATTTGGGACTGTTATAGCTTGCTTTGGGATATCATGGACATAGCTCAGATTAAAGGCTCCATTAAGAAGGTTTATAAGGAGATATACTAAGCTATTTTTTGATTGCACAATGTCCTAGGCTATTTTTGATTGAACAATCTAGGCTTCCTGTTTTTTTTCCATTGGAATTGGTGTTTCTGACTTACTAAGAGCAGAGCTTATCATTCTTGATGTAATTTTAGGTGGGATTGTGCTGCGGGCATGGAGGGTGTATGGGCTTCACCTTTGTGTTTTGAAATTTGCTCTGTATGCTAAAGTTAGCTGCATCTATTGACTCTGACGAGGTGATAACGTTTTACCGTAGTGCACTAATCTCTTGTTACTCTCCTTTCATTTTTCAGATGTCATTGTGGACAGCTTTATTATCGTCACCTATCTTGATGGCAACTTTTATATGAAATAAAACTTTGCTTGTTTTGATAGTTTAATAAGCCTGCTCTTAATGGAATTGCTTTAGCCTTGTTGTCATGGGTTGGGTAAAGACTGAAGGTTTTGTACACTCTTTTCATTAACTTTAATAATTTCTTGATTTAGTACCGCCTCCATTTTTTTACAGAATTTTCCAATATTTTTGTACCTCATGTTGACGAATTTATCAGTGTGGTTACGTAAAATGTTGTAGAAGATCATGAATGGTTCACAATACATTATGAGTGGGGTCCAACTGCATATTTGCATTGACTGATATAAGGTGATTGCACAGGACACAATATCTGTCACTGAAAAAGTCTGTGTGAAGCAGGGGTACTGGAAGTGGGATGACACACCAGCCCTCCCCATTGTAAGGGGTGGGGAATAATAGGGGATATACAGAAAAAACACTTCCTGGCAGCATTGACCCAGGGTATGGTTTAGGATTAACCTGAAGAAGGATAAGGCCAGCCTGGCAGTCTCATAAATAAGGAGAGGACATGGAAATAAGCTGATGGTCAGCAGTGGAAGCCAATCTCAAAAAAATAAAAGACAATAGAGGGATAATTTAGGTAACTGAACAGAAAAGCATTTTCTATACTAGGGAGTGTAGTAAGTGTATCAAGGAAATGGTCATATTCCTGATGTGATATGGAAGGAATATGATAACATATTATAAATTTGTAGTTTGTGATGTTTATTGGAACCCAGGTATACAGAACTTTATATTCACAACTTGGTTGAGTCATTAAAGTGAATACCCCACTTCCTGGATTACTAGGCTGGACTAAATAGAAATAGCTGCAAAGAGGTATTTTAGGAATGCAAGATAGGTTTGTGAACCGTGTCTCTGTAGCAGCACATACCCCATTTCCTACAAAGGCAAGGCATGCTTCTAAGCATGTTAGTAGTTTATTTAGGCTGTGGGCTTTGATAAATCTCACCTTCACATTTGCTTTATTATCAGCAGATTTTCTGTGGAATGTCAATTAATTTGAATGTGGCTAAAAAGGCATTGGGGAAGAAGAAAAGAGACTGTTTAGTACCCTGACCCCTTTAGGGGAGAGGTCTAATCCATCCCTGGTAAAGCAGATCTGCCCTCCCACACATTTCCTCACAACTGGAGAGACACAGGATCCTCTAGATTAATAATATCTTTTAATCTGATAGGTGAAGCCAGTAATCCTAAATGCATATTTTGGTTCTATCCTGCATGAACAATGGACCTCACTAACATTTTTGTCTTCTAAATGTTTAAATGGTCTTTTCATTTTAAGAAAAAAGAAAACTATATGAAATATCTGGAAATATTGTTTGTCATAAATTGTTTCGTGAAGAGTAGTGCTGCCATGGCTCACAGAAGTAAATAATTCATTTATTATGCCCAAGACCCCCATATAAATGCCATTTATCCAATTCTGGTATACATTTCTGTTTCCATTCATTTGAGGTGATGCGGCTTTAGCCTTTTTTTTTTTTTTTTTGCATACGATTGTAAAACAATGTTCTTTGATTCCCTGAAAGGGAGGGGTGTAGGGATAAAAGACTTCTCTCAGGTCATGTGACCTTTCACTCAATTTCAGTCTCCTGCAGTATAACCACATAGGACAGTGTAAGGTAAACTTTCTGAATATTTATTATTGGATTATATTTGTTGGTATTTTATTGCTGTAGTACTGCATTTTATCTGCATTTTTTAAGATTAGTGTGTTTTATATTTTATTTTTT
This sequence comes from Protopterus annectens, assembly GCF_019279795.1. Classification (NCBI taxonomy): domain Eukaryota; kingdom Metazoa; phylum Chordata; order Ceratodontiformes; family Protopteridae; genus Protopterus; species Protopterus annectens. The sequence continues at coordinate 430,207,849 of NC_056745.1, read as the reverse complement.
TTCATTTATGTCTCATGTTCTCTGGTTTGTAATTTTAAAGCATTTTTTCTTCTTGTTTTAGTTTTTATTGTCACATTTATGTATTTTGACTTTGACTTAGGTGAGTATGTTCTGCTGATTTGTTACTTGGCTGGCTATTTAGTTGGTTGGTTGTGTGCATTTTGTGTCTTGATTAATGATCACTTTTTTTCCATTGTAGTGAATGGCGGAGAACTTGCCTGATTGTGTTTATTTTTTGGATCAGGCCCAGAAACTAGCATATTTTTGTTTTGCGTTTGTATATAGCATCTTGAGGCAATGCTTACACAAGTTATATTTTCTGTGCATGTTTTATATCTAGTTTGATGGTTTATAATTTATTTTTAATTGGCTTATTTACTTTTGTTAGGGTGATATAATAGATCTATGGATACTTCTGAATAATCAACCAATAGATACTTTTTTAATTTATACTTTGTAATGCCTCCTTATTTCAGGGCCAGAAACTAGCACAAATATATATATATATATATATATATATATATATATATATATATTGCTATCTGTTAACTATCTAACTATCTATCTAATGATCATATGTCTATCTATCCTTCTGTCTATCTATCTATTTCATTATATATCTGTCATCTATTTCTATCACTTTTTTTGTCTAATCTCTCTGTGTGTCAGTTTGTTTTCAGTTTGTCATGGAACACTTGAAGATATGATGCAGTAGCATAAGGCCTAATTATTTTCTTCCGCATTTTTATATATTCTCATTTGTAATCCTTAAAAATTCCTAGAGTTTATGTGACAGGATGACAATATTGTCATCATAACTGTGATTCCAGTAACATTTGTACATATTTTTTTAACTGTCTCCCTCTCTCATTAGGCTCTTTCCCTATTACAGTACTGACGAACAGTTCAGCCCTGAAAACTCCAGATGTAATTGGCTTTTTCCGTTGTCTGGGCTGCCGTGAGGTGCTGACATTTCGAACATTAAAGCCAGAGAATATGCAGGACAGCAAAGAGAGAGATGACAAGATCAACATCTTTATCCATACTTGTCTGTGCAGATCCAACACGACTATGAAAAAAAAGCAGTCGCACAGCATTCAGGTGGCCTTAGAATCTACTCTGTAAATAATTACTTTTACACAACCTCTCATCGCCTATCAGGATCCAATGAAGAGACAAAGGGAGAGAAAGCCATGCTTAGCAACTGTGAAATAAACAAGTATTCTGTTCTGTACAAGCTTAGCAAAGATTTCACTAGAAATGTTTAACCAGTGCCTAATGAAAGAATAAAAACTGTGAAAGTTCATCTACCTAGTACGTTACATTCTAGAAAATTTCTAAAGCGTAGAATGAGCTGTGTGCGCATTACAACAGCAGAAAATATGTGCTGAAATATTATGGGTTCGGTTCATGCAATGATGTTGAACCTACCAAGTGCAGCAGAAAATGAAAGTTTCTTGTAATGTTTTAGGCGCATAACAGATATAACCAATTGGGGTGTTTTCTGTTAACAAAATGATAAAATGCCATAGTTTACCAGTGCATGCACTGCCTTTACCTATAGAATGAAGGATATATGTATATATATATATATATATATATATATATATATATATATATATATATATATATAGAGAGAGAGAGAGACAGGTACTTCATTTATTGTCCCTTTCTCATACTGAGTCTACAAATGTACAACTGTGATCTTGTCCAACACTGAGCTGTTTGACATGCTTGCTGCAAAACTGATTTTGTATCAGATGCATTAACTATTTAGTATTTCAGTTTTTTGCTTTTGTGTCCCAGGGTTTTCCTCTTCACTAGCACTATCTGGCATTATATATCAAAAGAAGCAATTTCTATTTACTGTGCTCAATGAGTTAGTGATATAGTCGTTCACAACGAGGCAGAGATCATCTGGTAACAGTGATGGCCCAGACACGAGAGCATTTCCTAGGAAGGTTGTGGTGGATAAGAGATGTTTGCGGCAGCTGTCCTGTCTGGGTATGAGTATTTCCAACAGATCTTGGGATCATGCACGTTTGATTAGTTTACTTTTTTTTCCATTTTAGTGAATTGGACAAAGAAGAAAGAGGAGGGGAGGCATATTAGTTACCAGAAGACAACAAAGGAAATAGTCACCCATGTCCATTTTAGTACCACCACATTCTTCAGGAAATAACTGGAAGAAAATTAGGATACATCCCACTTACTGATGATCTATAGGATCCAGACATCTCAAACAGAGTGATCTGGACTCAGACCCAGTTCCCCATTTCATTTTTACTTTAAACACTTCCATTAACCAATTAATAAAGGCTAATATGTCACATTTCTTAAAAGGGATTATCCCTTATCCCTGTCTAATGGGTTTAGTAATTTTATCTTAATTTATTTGCAGTTTCTGGTGCTACATATTTCTTGCCCATGTCTGACTTGATTTCCATATTTACTGCCTTCCTAAATGTTTCTGCTAATCTAAGCATGGATATCATCTTAGATTATTTTTTCAGGAATCAACACTTTCTCTGTGTTTGGATCTAAACATGTCATCAGATATGTATGCAGTCTCACAGATTTATGTAGATATAGATCTTTGGCATTAAGCCGAACACAAAATGTTCAAAACACAACACATCAGAACTCATAAATGTGAAAAATAAGAAAATAAAACTTTTATGTCAGGGGCACCCCCCCCCCCCACATTACCCCTGCATCTTATGTATAGAAACTCTGAGATAACACTACAGCAAGGATAGAGCAAAGTCCCACTCACACAAATACCGGCAAACAATCTTAAATACAATTTCAATATTCAAAACATTGAACCAACTACTCTTTGATATTCTGAACGTTTGACCATACAAATGACTCCTGTATACATATTGATATACATAGTCATTTGCAAGTTTTTTATATCCCTTGTGACAGACAATGATGGCATAATGGCCAGCAATTAACATTACTGTCTCACTGAGAATGCTTGTCTCTGGTTCACTTCCTGGCTGTGGTACCATCTTAGAAGAGTTTGCATGTTCTGCTTAAATCCACCTGGATTTTCACTGGGTGATCCACTTTCCGTTTACATTCTAAACCATGCTGATACATGAACTTATGATCATCTAAACTGGTCAGTGTGTGTGTGTGTGTGTGTGTGTGTGTGTGTGTGTGTGTGTGTGTGTGTGTGTGTGTGTGTGTGTATGCGTGCACATATGTATATGTGTGTATGTGTACACACGCATGGCTGCTTACATGTGTTCAGACGGTGTTCCATCTAGGACTGTTTCTATGCCTTATGCCAATTGCTTGCTGGCATAGCATGTGGTTTCCCATGACCATGAATAAGATAAAATAGATGATGGAAAAGTGAATGAATGAATAAATGAATGAATGAAATGAACCCGCTGACAAAGTAGAAGGAGAATGTCCAAAACACAACACATTGAAACTAATAAATTTAAAAATTAAGAAAAAAAACTTTTATGTAGGGATCAGTTCCATACCTGCATCACCCTTGTAATGGTAGCTTAGAGACTTCTTAAGCTGTAAGGTATCGGGGATGAACCCCTCCCCCCCATCTTCTAGTTCTGATTAATTAAATTAAGAAATCTCCGATCAGACTTTGAAAAATTAAAATATTAGGTTTATCTGATGTGATGAAAGATAGGCTTACCGAAGGCTGGCATGTTGAGCATGTTGCCATCTGACCAGTGCTATACATATAAAATAGTGTTTTAAAGCATTATGTTTATACTATCCCCCTCCAAATGTGGAAGCTCTATTTCCATAATCTGCTGTTTGTATGTAGTAATCCCAGTATCACAGCAATTTAGGAAAAAAGGATGTATAGGATTAATTTTCCACCCTCAAAGATTGAATTAATGTTCTTTTACTTTTTTAATTTTTCCAAGTATTTCTAGTACTATGACAGGAATGGACCACATTACTAAGTCAAAATATGATTACAGTTCATGAAATGAGTATTGTTCCTGCATGAGTGACTTGAAGTAGACTCAAAAAATTACAGTAAACTCTCAGCTAACCAGAACTCAAACAATCGGCAAAAAATATCGAAGAAATACAGTACAATTTTCATGTGTTGCACTTTCTGTTTCCCCCACCAGAAACACACCTTACGTTTTTAGAGTTTTAGACTTTTAAAAAGGAAGATAGGAATAAATTCCCCCTCTCCCCAACCTAAGAACAAGTCAAACCAAACAAATAGTATAGGGTACAGTATCAGCCAGGCCTATTTTTAATGGTAACTCTCAAGCAACCAGAAACTACAGTTATCTGGCATCTACCAATCCCCATAGGTACGGGTTAACTGACAGTTTGCTATATTTAGTATTAATACAGAATTACTTAGGTCTCCATCTTTAGACAACCACTACTACGTACTTTTCTCTGGGTTTAGATTCTGTAATCTGGATAAAATAAAGGTTATGTTCAGTTTTTTTGGAACATTATCATTTAGAGGCTTGCTGGCTCTCTGGTTCAGTTCTCGGGCTGGAGTGCCTTCTGTGTAGAGTCTGCATGTGCTCTCTGTGATTGACTGAACTTTAAAAGACATGTAAGTAGGTGTGTAAGTGGGTGTGTACCTTCTCTGAAGGTTGGGCACCAGACTGGCAACTCAACACCATAAAAGTCCACTACCAATAATAAGCAAAGGAGGAGCAGTAGGTGGGCTGTTTTGGCTGACTATTCCTGAAATGTGATTCAGAAAAGGAATTGTTAATTTTGATATGCCACATAGTGTCCTGTATCGTCCATAACCAGAGTGCATTAAATCAATGAGAATTACATTCTGTATGCTTGAATATTTATTTAATTGTATTTATTTAATTATCTATCGGTCAGGTAAGTAGGCTTGTCACAAATTCCCCAATAAATGACAGAGTGTGTGTGTGTGTGTGTGTGTGTGTGTGTGTGTGTGTGTGTGTGTGTGTGTGTGTGTGTGTGTGTGTTTGTACATATAGATGTATGGAGAGATAGATAGATTGATAGATAGATAGATAGATAGATGAATAGATAAATAGATACAATGAGTAAAAATGTAAGATTACAAAGATGTAGAATAATAGAAAAATAACAAACAATACGTCATATAGCTCATTCATCAGGACCGAAAACTGAGATAATTGACATCAACATTATATGTTTGTTCCATTTTGTCACCGAGAGGTTAACTGCAGTAAGTGGCAGTGGGTTGGTCTTCTTTCTGCTAAGTATATAAAGTAGCATATTTTGTATTCTTTTTTTTGTCAGAAATGAGTGTTGTACAGTAGAGAGTCGATTATCTGAACGTCAGTTATCTGAAACGTCAATTATCCAAACTAGCCTTCTAAAGTTTTCGGGTAGGAAAAATCATAAAGTCTGAATATGTAAACATATGTATTCCCTTGAACATGTTTTTTCAGCTTGTGGCCAGCTCGTGTATGAAAAATATTCTTTATTGTCCACTGAAATTACTGATTGGTTGAAAAGTGTATTCCTGCATGCAGAAAAAAACAAGATTCTAGAAGTTATAAAACAACCATAGCCTGTAGGGCATAAAACACAACTCAAAAATTCAAAAAACCCTTTAACCAATTCAAACGGTGCCGACACACTAAAGCCAGAGAAAAATAATAAAACACAAGAAGTATTGAGCACTTTAATTCTTTTTAATTAAAGAACTTCATCAGATGAAGTTCTTTAATTAAAAAAAAACAAAAGCTCTCAATACTTCTTTCTTTTATTATTTTTCTCTGGCTTTAGTGTGTTGGCACCATTAGAATTGGTTAAAGGGCTTTTTGTATTTTTAAGATTTTAGAAGTTTTTTATCCGGTTCAATTATATGTTTGATTATCTGAACAATTTGATTATCGGAACTATCCTAGGTCCCAATTAGTTCAGATAATCAACTCTACTGTATGAGGAATTTACTGCAGAATGGAGAGGCCATACTGCACTTTATGAATGAACATGCCTTCCTAGCTTCAGGTAACAGTAGGTTGTTTAGCCTGTAGGTATGTTCTAGCTGTTAACAGATATTGCTTATCCATACAGCATGGGGAGTGCAAATGAAAGGCTTATGTTTCCTTGTAATAATCTTTTTATAATATAGACATTGCAATACCCTTAAACCTTGCACCTCTATCCCTATTCATTCCCATGCTGCCTGCTACACAGTGTCAGTAGGGGGTGTACAATGCAACCAATACAGTATCAGTAGGGGGTATACAATGCAACTGACACAGCATCAGTAGGGGGTATACAACACAACTGACAGTGTCAGTAGGGGGTATACAATACAACAGACACAGTGTCAGTAGGGGGTATATAACAAAACCGACACAGTGTCATTAGGGGTATACAATACAACTGAAACAGTGTCAATAGGGGGTATACAACACAACTGGCACAGTGTCAGTAGGGGATATACAACACAACTGACACAGTGTCAGTAGGGGGTATACAACTCAACTGACACAGTGTGAGTAGGGGGTATACATCACAACAAAACTACTGTCATATGTTCCTTCAGTGCTTTCTGCAAATGTTGGGGGTTGACCTGATGCAATGACAGTACTGTGCACTATTCAGAATGGGCCATGACATATTACATTACAGTACTGTATGTGATTCAAAGTCAGAGTTTGTCTGTAGACAGGCCTTATTACATCTCATTATTAGCCTGATCGTACAAATATTACATCTATGCCAGACTGTATAGTGTTGTGCAGTTGAAGAGTTGGGTTCATATGTGGTGAAAATGAGGACAGCAGTGGACCAACAGTACTGATGTACCACTGAAGCCTTGATGCCCTATGAAATCATTTGTGTAAAATGTCTTATAAGCCACATTATTGCTATTCATTGTTTACGTTTGTATATATATATATATATATATATATATATAATGTGTGTGTGTGTGTGTGTGTGTGTGTGTGTGTGTGTGTGTGTGTGTGTGTGTGTGTGTGTGTGAGGGAGGGAGTGTGTGGAAAGGTGTCCCTTAAGGAATGTTTGTTTAGTTGACATGTAGTTGCTTATGATGTAATTGCATATTGTGACACGTTGAGTGTTGTAAAGTGGGTAGTATGCCTTTGAAAAATGTGTAGGAACTTTGAGAGTGTATAAAGTGACCATGTCTGTAATTCTCACAGCACTTTATTTAGGAAACTGATTGCATTAGTCAGTTACTGGAACATTAATTGCCATGTGAGTTCTACATAAAAGTCAGTTGTCTGACAGAGGCAAATAAAGAAGATAGATACATAGCTGCTAATTTGTTGTGGGTCAAAACATGGATTCTGACTGAAGATTCATGGAGAGGGTCGGTACATTCTGGACTCATTGTGGATTTAACCTGAGGGATGTTCAGGTGAACGTTTTATTTGTTGGAGCTGAAGGGAAGGCCTAGCAAGGCCTTCAGCTGTGGTTTTCTTTTGATAGCCTGTTGCTAGAATGACTTTCTGAGACTGACTCTGATTGGTGGTGTGATGGCCTCTCTACCCCAGGTCAGTAATCAAGGAGCCTCAATACTCACCACTGACTGTGGTGGGAGATGGCCACTAAAAACAGGAATGGGTTTACATAGTATTTTCAGATGCAGCTTTTTGCATCAAGAGCAGTTTCCCCCAGGAGCACATAGGGAACATGCTCCAGACCTGGGACTGGACTTTCTGTCTCTCCAGATCCCAAGCAAGACTGACTTTGGAACATTATGCCCCATTTCCATGGAGATGATACACATGCACCTGGGTATTTGATTTTCACACACACATATGATTCTGGGAAAGGCTGGTATAGATTTACTAGCTGTACTTCCACCCATACTATAAGGTAACCTCACTGCCACCAGTCAACTACTCTCAGTCTCTTATGAGGGTATCCAGTTATACTGAGTAAAATCTATACTAATATAAATGGTAGAGTGTAACCAAAGTAGCCAGACTTTTTGGAGTGGCCAAGGCATCACTAAAATAAGCACAATTACTCTCAAGATGTTAAAAGTATTCCCTAAAAGGCCAGCCACAATGAAAGGTATAAAGATATTTAATAATAAATAATAAAATAGAAAACATGAGAATAATAAATATCTAAGTACAATAAACACCAATTTCAATCGCAGGAGAAATAACACAGTTGGACAGATTTAAACAGATGTAGGAAAAAACACTACTTGACTAATCTTACTGTATTTCCTGACTGTCTAAAGAATAACTGTTCTCTAGCTAACTTAATTAATACAGCAAGGCGAGATTAGATGCTGAGATGCTTACCTCCACAAGGCAAGGTGATCAGCTTCTAACAGACTGTACTGAACTCAACTGACTGTTGTTACAGCTGACATAGATCTTTTATATTAGGTTCCAAAGAAAACAAAACAAGCTACTGTGAGAGTTCCATCCCCTCAGTGCTGGTTATAGAATTACATCACATAAAAATCTGTTAACAATGCAATGAAAAACAAAATGCAATATACATGCCAGACAAAAAGTTAGTACAGCAAGTAGTGTGCTACAAGGACCCATACTAAATGCCACCTAACTAGTTACCTGTGTATATGTGACTGGTGCAAGTATTCCAAATAGTGACCACAGGGGCATGTAAACTGGCAAAAGCAACCTCAGGAGCCCAAAGCACTCTGCCCAAAGAAGCTACCTTTAGGCGGAAGACATGGCCTACCCGACAGTGCTCTGTATGGCACCAAACTGATCGTATCATGGAGGCACAAAAGCCAAAATATCATACACATGGGCCAAAGACACCTGGTAGGATCAATGGACCATGAAATAGGAAGTCCTTAGTATACATCAACCTGTAACTTGTTGGATGCATTATCATGGTATGCCAGATGTAACTTGTATAGGCAGCGGAATTTGAATGGATAATGGAAGAGTAATGTTGGGAAGACAGACCTGGGTGCATTGTATAAAGGGCAGGGATAAGGCTGTGCACATGCTTGTAGGAAGGCAAACAATCAAGTATGAAGCAGACAATGACACCTGGGATGGTGGTAGAGCACTCAATATCAGCCCAGTTACCATCACCATGGCAATGGTGGGAATCCTTGATGGTAGGATGGATGGTAGAACAGGTCAGCCTGCAGTGACAAGGTATGAATATATCAAAGCTGTATGTGATCTTTAAAATAAGTTGCAACAATGCAAAAAATGGACAATAAAACAGGTGGCTAACAAATATACAGCTATAGCTTCTGTGGAAGATACCTACTCTTATGGCTGGACAGCACACTTCTCAACTGTCCAGATTTTTGAAGAATGTCCAGATTTTTGCCTTATATTTTTCATCTTTTTATCATACAATTTTGGTTTTCTGAAATCAGAAAATAATGACAGACATTTGAGTTTTAAACTTCATACCCTTCAGAAAATTCATGCTAATACAAAGTCTGCTCTTCTATCAACTTTATAAGTTTGTAGAGCAATATTTAAAAATTGATCCTATTTTTGGGGTCTTTGTCCCCCCATTATTTATGGCTTTGTTCAAATTTATTGCTCTAAGAGGTTGAGAAGTATGCTGGACAGTCTTGCAGCTGCCTTTTGCAAATGAGTTTGTTATCCTCTGTTTCATCAAGTTCTGAAAAACAGAAAAGAGAAAGAAAGATGTCCATGACTCACATGTCCTGCATATGGCTAAACACTTGCAGGTAAATAATAACTAGTAGACACCTGCCAGTACTACTTACTATAGACCTTTGGTTTCCTGTCCCCAGTCTCCTCTTTCCATTGGCTAAGAAGGTCAAGGTAGCACCTCTTCAGGTTGCTGTACCAATACCAACACTACTCACCAGAGTGAGTGAGTGATGCCAAGAATATGCAGTAACAGATATCCACTTTATATTGTTAACTATAAAAGCAGGCAGTCCCAGTGGTCCTATTGCCAAGGATATGCAGTAATAGATATCCACTTTGTACTGCTAACTATACAAGGGGGCAGTCCCAGTGGTCCTTATGCAGGAGGTTCAGATAGATTTTGGGGCCCTTGCTGCACTACATGGTATTTTCACACTCAGCACTCTTAGAAGCAGTGGTTACTTCCATACCTCTCAACCTCTTAAAGCAAGAAAGCTGGACAAAGGCATAAATAATGGGAGGACAAAGGCACAAAAATACTGACACTTTTAAAGCATTGCACTTAACAAACTTAGAAAATTGATGGAGTAACAGATTTTGTATTAGTATGAATATTTTGAAGGGTATGAAGTGTGAAACTCAAATGTCTGCCATTATTTTCTGACTTCAAACCTCAATGATTTGCCAGAAAACCACAGTTTTTATGAGAAACAGACCAAAAATATGACGCAAAAATCTGGACATTCTGTGAAAATCTGTACAGTTGAGAGGTATGGTCACTTCACAGGTTGGAGTCTAGCAGAAAATGATAGTAGATTTGTGTCAATGCATGTTGTAGGTATCATGTGACAAGCATAAACATGCAGTAGGGTAGTGCAACAGAGCTCAATGCTACTGTATAGGAGCTTGTTACCGAATGGTGTGCCAGGGTGATTTTGAGGGGTCAAAAGCATGCAAGCCTAAATATATGTATTCCTTACAACCCCATTCCCAGTTCATGGCTACACCATCGCATCCTTGGGGTTGAAATCCCACAAATCTGTAGGGGATGTGAAGAAAATGAAAACATTGTCATCTGTGTTAGCATGTCTGGCAGGAGATTTGTGTATATCCTGGATCAACTTGTATGGTATTCCAGCATGTCTACTTGTGAAAATGTAAATACATTTTTTTAAATGATGACTATTTCCCTGTTTATGCAGAATGTTTAAAGAATCTGTCAGTGTTTTTATACACTTCTAACTGTGCATGTTAGTAAGGGACATTCTAAAGTAGAAATTGTGGAGAATTAGCTGAACAGTAGATGATGCCATTAGAATGTTCCTGGTTGCTAAATGATTATTTAAACAGCTAATTGACAGGAAAATTACTTTTTCAAGCAGCTGACTATTATTTTTTTTAAATAAGACAGCTGAAACTGCAGTTTGTCAAATGCTGAGCAGTTTTGTGGAGTATAGTCAGATGTTATGTTGTCCGTATCTCACCTTCGTTCTTGCTGTTTGGGTTTGGAGCCAACCCTGGGCTCCAACTTGGCCGTATACTATAGCTCGAGAGCTTTTACTGGCTCGAGGCTAGCCCCTATCCCAGCATGCCTAGTGGTAGTTACCCAGATCTCGTTTACCTCTTGCAGCATCGAGATTGTGGATACTGGCTCAGGCTAAGTGTTTTTTTTTATTATTATATTTTTGAAGAAAATTTCTAGTTTACCTTATCTAACTTGTTAACTGTAGTTGCCCTTCATATTTCTACCTATCCCTATCCTGTCTGAGTGACTTGCTTTTGTGTGAACTAACCATTTTTTTCTCTGGCCCTTTTCCCCTCTTCTAAACTTAACTTAGAGGGTTCTTCTTCCTTTTTCTTGCCTTTCTTTAAGTTTTAAGGAGTTGCCGCTAAAGTTAGAGGCTCTCCTTAGGTGGGGAGTTCGCCATTTACTTAGTCGTTCTACCCCCTTCTCTTCTTTCTGTATAAAAAAAAAAAATTCTTTGTCTGTATTGTAATAGTTATTTTGTTAGTAGTGTGCTTTTTTCTCATTGTCTAACTTCATATAGTGCTGTTCAACATTATGTTGAAAGACACTGGCAAGGAATCGAAACCTTCGGGTTTCCAAAAGTGTGATTCGTGCTGTCAAAATATGTCCCTTACGGATGGGCACATGAGTTGCGTGTATTGTTTAGGGCCTGTTCACCTGCAGGATTCGTGTTCTATTTGCCATACATTTAGTTCAGGAGTCCTGCAGGAAAGAAAGAACAAATTGATCTTATGAGGGCTACTGAAGGGCCCCTTTGATACTGCTATGGAGGGGACTCAGCCAGCAAAAAAAACAGAAAAATCCAAGCCTTCATCCTCTTCAGCTCCCATTTTGGATCCATCTAAAGAGAAGGAAAAGTTACAAGCTAGGTCAGACCCAACCTATCATGGTTAGTCCACACAAAAGCAAGTCACTCAGATGGGATAGGGAGGATAGGTAGAAATATGAAGGACAACTACAGTTAACAAGTTAGATAAGATAAACTAGAAATTTTCTTCAATCGGTTCCGACAAGATACTCTTACCTATGGCTCCATCTGTTTTCTCGGAGCCAGTAAGGTCTCATAAGCGATCCAGGTCTCCTGTCTTGGAACCGGTGTGGTCTGCTCTACAGTCTCCATTATTACAATCTGTGGCAGGCAGTCACTGGTCTTCAATCCATTCCTCTCGATCGTCCAGGAGCCTATCTGATGATGTGGAGAGGGTGGTGAAGAGTCTTCTTAGGACACCAGCATTAGCTAAAATACTTTCAGGCCCATCCCAGGCGGAAATGGTGCCGACAATCCAACCAACTCCTGTCCTCCTCTGACTCCTTTGAGCTTGGAGCCAAAGTGTATGGAAGTCGTAGTGGTGGAACCGTTGGTTCTGGTAACCTCCTCCGGTCTTTCAGTTCTGACTACTGCTCCGATCTCCTCGATACCTCCTTCTATCAAGAGATCTGGGAGCTGACACTCCCTCGGCAACTCTGAGGGGGAGTTGCATTGGACCCTTGTCCGACCCTACTCTCCCTCTCGGAGCTTCAGCACAGGTCAGCTTGACTCCTACAGCGGCCTCGGAGCCATTGCCCTCGGTTCAGAGGAAGTCTCCAGCTTCTTCGGAGCTGGAGACTCTTTCAGGTTGGAACCGCGATGCCTTCGAGGTCATGAGGAGCATGCTGTCTGCTGAGACAGCTCCACCCTTGGCTCCATTGACTCCTTTGCCTTAGGTGCCAGTGTCCACCTCAGTACCTCCCCTCTGCCCCAAGCATAGGGAACCCTTGCTCCAGGATGCCCCATTGGGTGATCCCACCTCTTCTTATTCCTCCCCTGAGCATCCCCCTGAGGAGGTCCCTTGGAAGGGGACTTGCAAGAGGAAGCATGTGGACTCCCCTTAGTCCTTGACATCAGATGCAGACTTGGATGACTCAGAAGGGTCCCTACTGTCCCCCTCTGAAGATGTCTCTTTTTTAGACATCTTAGAAATCCTTAGACAGAGGGGGGATTGGAAGTCCTTTGCCCCTTCTGAAGACAAGTCAGTTTACCTGGAAGCATTTGGTTCCCAACCCTCCACCTCTTGGGTATATTCTCTTTTAGACCCACTATTGCATGTAGTGAGTCAAAAGGCATGGAGCTCTCCAGACACAATGGAACCAGTTCCGTAGAGGACCAATACATTTATTACAGCCCCTGAAGACAGACCCTTCTTATCCAAAGGTGTTCCCATTGATGCTATGGTATTGGCAACAGTCACCAAGAAGGAATAGTGGAAACTTCTTCATCTGTCCATCCACCGAATAAAGAGTCTCATACGATGGACAGATACGGGAAGCATATGTTTTCTTCAGCAACCTTTACACTCAGGTCGCTGAAGTATTTATCCCACTTTACAAGGCTTCAAATGGATCTCCTCAAAGAGTTAGGAGATACCTTAAAGGATCCTACAGCTGCAGGAGCTTCAGACAAGGTGGCTTCCCAGCTTGCTACCTTGAGTTCAGTGGTTAACTCCTCCATGTGGCTAATTCTTACACAGCTAATGGGGTGAGCAGGGTAGCAGGCATGGGGTGGCCTTACATAGACACTCCTGGATGTGCCTTTGTCAATTTGCAGAGCCCTTCAAGTCTTCCTTTACCAATGTCTCCTTTGATGGCTCATCCTTATTCGGGCCACAGGTAAAACAGACTCTTACCAAGTGTAAACAGGATGGCAAAACTCTCTCTGCCATGGGAGTACGTTTTTCTGCTCCATCTAGGCCATATCCTAAGGGCCAGAAGAGCAGAAAGATGTGGTTCCAAAAATCCTAGGGAGCTTCGCCTGACACATGTGGAGATTTTTCCCCTAGGGGCAGAGGGGAAAATAACAATGGAAGACACTGGTGTCACGGCAGGGGGGAGTCTGCAGAATCAGGGCGACAGAGATACCTTCTTTGGTAGGAACTTCCAGCACTCCTGAAGGGAGGCTTGACTGTCCAATTCTGGAGACAGTTAGGTGGAGATTATCCTTGTACCAAAAAGCCTGGCAGACTATCACAGAAGATACATGTGTACTATCGATAATATCCGGAGGTTACAATATCCCCTTCTCCCAACTTCCCCTGTCAAAAAGACAACACTATATCCCAGATGTTCCACCCAATCTTTGGGATCAAGCAAACCTAGAGGTTCAAAGGTTGCTAAGAAAAAGAGTCATCCAGGAAGTCCCCTCAGACCAAATTGGATCCGGAATTTACTCAAGGTTCTTTTTAGTTCCAAAGAAAACAGGGGACTGAAGACCCATATTGGATCTCAGCAGGCTGAACAAATCAGTCAAGAAAACAAAGTTCCAGATGGTAACACTGCAGTCCATTCTTCCCTTTCTGGAACAGGATCTATCAATCTCCAGGATGCATACTACCACATAAAAAAGGACAGATGGTCAAGGAGATATCTACGTTTCCTGCTGGGAGCCAGTCACTATCAGGTCAGAGCACTGCCCTTTGGTCTCACCACAGCCCCCAGGGTGTTCACCAAATGCATGGCAGTAGTTACGGCTCACCTGAGGCGTCTAGGATTCTGGGTGTTGCCATATCTAGACGACTGGCTCCTTACTGCCACCACTAAGCATCAGCTAATCAAGGCAAGGGAGTCCACAATTCTCTGTTGTCCTCAACTAGGGATCACCATAAACTACGAAAAGTCTGCCTTGTTGCCTTGTCAATATATTACCTTTATAGGGGCAGATTTAGACATAAGGGCCATGATAGCAAAGCTGCCTCAAGAAAGAGTATTAATGATTTGTTGCAATGCTGCTGACAAAAAATAGAATTCAGGCAAGATTTGTCCTCAAGGTACTGAGTTCTATGGCAGCGGCAATCAATCTGGTCCCTATGGTTCACTTCCACATGAGAATTCTGCAGTGGCTCCTCTTTGCACAATGGTCATTCCAGGATTTACCCATGTTGAATCAGATTCTGATTATGGAATCCTGCAAAAAGGATCTGGAGTGGTGGCTTCACTCCCCTATCGTAACAATAGGCAGGCCATTTCTAACCCCCCAACCTGTAGCCACAGTGACCATGGACGCTTCCCAGATAGGGTGGGGGGGCATTATCTGGGACAGACTGTTCAAGGGACTTGGCAGGAATATGAGTACCACTTGCACATCAATGTCCTGGAGATGAGAGTGATGCTTCTGGCATTGCAAGCACTTCAGGACTCTTTACCTACAGGGACTATAGCAATTGAGATGGACAATATGTCAGTAGTATGGTACATCAACAAACAGGGTGGAACTAGGTCTTACCCCTTGTGTCAAGACACTCTATGAGTTTGGCAATGGGTGATGTCTTCCCAATGCTTTCTGGTTGCAATGTACATCCCGGGGAAATCCAACGTGATAGCAGACAAGCTCAGCCGGGCTATCCTGATGACCCACGAGTTGTCCCTGAAGCAGGAAATTGCGGACTTGATTTTTCACAAATGGGGCCAGCCATGCTATGATCTGTTTGGCACCCTCCTCAACAACAAATGCAGCAGCTACTTTGCCCTAGTCACACCACTAGGACAGTCCCCCAGGGGTGCACTTGTTCACGATTGGCTCCCGGGACTGCTTTACGCCTTTCCACCTTTTCCCCTGATCCACAAGGTTCTTCAGAAAGCACAGTCATTGGGTTGCAAGTTAATCTTCATTGCCCTTTACTGGCCTCATCAGATATGGTTCCCATTCCTTTGCCCTCACCTGCAGGCTGAGCCTTGGATCCTGGACCCAGTGCCAGATCTTTTGGTGCATTAGTCGGGGGCTCTCCATCCTTCTATTCAAACTCTCAAGCTCACAGCTTGGTTTCTCCACTTCTGGTCTTAGCCAGGCTTCCCGATGTTTCTCCAGCAGTTCAACACATTTTGATTTCCTCACATAAACCCACTACAAGGAAACTTTATGCTAGTAAATGGAAGAGGTTTTCTTGCTGGGCAGGCAAAAATCAGGTTGAGCCCTTTACTGCACCAATTTCAAAGATTCTCAAATTTCTTGCTGAAAATTTTGAGCAAGGAGCAGCTGCAGCTGCTATCTGGGTTCAGTTAGCTGCCATTTCTAATTTCCATATGGGAGGAATGGGGTCCAATATCATGTCCCATAGGCTATGTAAAGCATTCCTAAGAAGTACTACCCTCTTAAGACCACCAATAAGAGAACCTGTCCCCCCACAGGGATCTAAATTTAGTGTTAGATGCTCTGATCCTTCCCCCCTTTGAACTGCTTCTTGTCAGCTCAAATTTTTGACTTGGAAGACCCTTTTCTTGGTTGCAGTTACCTCAACTAGAAGGGTTTCAGAATTACAGGCTTTATCTATTCGACCCCCATACTTGATTTTCCATAAAGATCGGGTTTCTCTCAGAACTAACCCCTCTTTCTTACCCAAGGTATGGTCTGACTACAATTTAAATCAATCCATAGAGCTTCCTGTTTTCTTCCCCAATCATAGCAACAAGGCAGTGTATAAGCTTCACCAAATGGACTTTCATAGACAGTTACATTTCTATTTACACAGGACCAAGGACTTTGGAAAATCTGACCAATTGTTCATATCCTTTGCGGACAATAAAAAAGGTTGTGCAGTCTCAAAGGTGACTTTACCTAAGTGAGTAGGGCACATTGCTCTGAATTGTGCAATAAATAAATACATTTGGGGTGGGCAGAGGTATATAGTCCAGTCCCAGGAAAACAGAGCATGTTCCTGTAGTGCTGTTAGGGGAAAATTGTGAAATATTACTCCTGTTGAAGTGACAGTCTCACTTTGGAGTCAGTTCTGAGGACTGAAACTCCTTAGTTACTAACCCAGGATAGTGAGAGACGTCACATTTATTGGTGGCACTCCAGTGGGATATAGTCAGACATCACATTTATTGGTGGCACTGTGGTGGGATATTAACTGGCTGTCACAGGGGGTTACAGACATGAACATTCATGCATATTGCACTTTGAAGTCATTTATGCATGTGCACAGGCAGGCATGAGCCACGCTGTACAGCTGAGAGCTGGATCACAGTGCATTAACTGCGTGGCTCAGAGACAATTACCTTAAATGGCCTCATTAGCATAATTGTCATGCTAGAAGCTTAAAAATGCGGGATAAAAATAGCTGCAACCATTGCAATGCTCATTACTATATAGAAATGTGCTGATTTAGCAAATAGTACTAGCCACTGAGACTAATAGTGGACATTACTGATTTTACTCAGGAGAGGAAAGACTAGTCTGCATGAAACAGTGACTAGTGAGGAAAGTTTGAATTTAACAGTAGCACTCTTTTGTTTTGCTATTGGAGAGAAATTCCTCCACATTTACTTGCTGACAAAGGAGTGGGAGAATATAGGGGAGGGTTGTTGGAGCTCTGCAGTGCATTACCACAGTGCTGTACAGTGTTTGATATGGGATGAACTAAGGTGACTCAGGCCATATGGAGTTGGGGGGATTGACTGAATAAATGTGAGCTTTTGTGGGGATCCATAACCACCTTTAGACAGTCATGTGAGGAGCAGAAGGTGGGTTATGGCAATGGATATTGAGATTGGGAGTGAGGTGTGGGCAACAGTGGCCTTCTTTTATAGTGGCTGTGGGCTGTGTGAGGTACAGTATAACCACTCTTATGCAGCATTAACAGGGAGGACTATGTTGCAATGCACACTATATATTTGTATCATATAAGTGGGCAATGTGAGGTGGGATTGAAACATAGGTTAACGCATACTGGACTTGTGAAAATATGTACAGGACATGGTGCCCATGCTTTACTTGGCACAGGTATGAATATACTACTGACATGTTGCATCCACAACATGGTCTTTCCCCATGCTGCAGTTCTGCAATTCCATGGGGACTTGTCATGTGATGGCGGTATCTAGTAAAGTTTGCACCTAATGGTGCTGCAGCTGCTACATGTGTGAGTGCACACTGCATCATCTTCCGTATATAGGATATATTTGCTCACTGACCAGAGCTGTATGTCCATATTTACAGGTTGTGACATGACGCCTAAGGAAGGAAAGCACATACAGAATGTCTGCCAAGCAGGGTCTAAAGTACTATTGTAGGGTCTCCATGAGATAGATAGTGGATATTGGAAATGGATAAAAGTGGCTAGCCCTTATGTGACAGACTTTCTGGGGGAGTTGGTGGAAGATGTGAATACTGCTGGTAGCCACAACAGGGCAGTCTGTCAGGTCCAGTGCAGGTTCACCAACGTAATCCTGCATGTTTGCCTGAAAGCACTTGTCATTGCACAGGAGAGGGTGACCACATTTGGAGTGTATGACATTATAGACCACCCAGGCCACCATGACAGTGTTCCTTTTGTTCCTCTTTGGGCGGACAGGATATAATGTGATACCTAATGAAGACCTGGATGTGGGAGCTGAGATGAATGCACCATCTCACATCTCAGGTAGAGATACAAAAGGTCGGTATTAACTTATGTCAGTAACATAGTTTAGGAGCACACTTGTGCCATAACCTCAGCAGTGTTCAACACCATCATCTGTCCTCTACAACCACATCTGAGAAGCAGACTTGATGGCACACTATGCAAGTTATATGTGTTTTTAATCTTTGCATAGCTATAAATAGTAACTTTGGTGCATCAAATGCTGAGATTCTCACTTATTACTGCATCAGACACTGATGGTGGAGGTAGCCTTATGGTAGCAGAGTCAGATGGCACCTGCACAATATTCTGAAACTGTGACTGTAAAGGGTGCACTACTACACACATCCAGTGCCACAGAAATCTAGAGACATAGTTCTGTTGCATGTTGATATACCTCTCAACATCTTAGTGCAAGAAATCTGGACAAATCCAGAAATAATGGGGAAACAAAGGCCCACAAATAGGGACATATTTTAAATATCGCTCCTATAAACTTACAAATTTGCTATAATAACAGGTTTTGCATTGTTATGCATTTTTGAAGGCTATAATGTCTGAAATTCAAATGTCTGCCATTAGTTAGTATTATTTTGTGACTTCAGCCTTCAGTGATTTGCCAGAAAATCATAAATTTTATCAAGCAAAGACCAAAATTTAGAGTAAAAAAATTTGGACATTCTGTGAAAATCTGGACAGTGGTGGGGGATGCCTGTGGAATCCATCTCACCCCACCAGAACTAATCAAAAAACAGGCCATGCCTGGCACCCCTACTCAGGGCAAAGGTGCATCCACAAAGTGTGGAGACAGGGGTTGTGAGTTGCAGGTGGGTGGCCTTCACTGCCATGCTTCCTGATCATTGCCTGAGATGGGTGTCACAATAGGTATCACACAATAAATATGCAGGGAGCAATCAGATGACAGCACTGCTATGGCAGTCCCTGATGGTAAATATTTAGTGCCAGTGCCATTCCACCATGGCAGAGGTAATAGATGAGCCATGTAACCTGCATGACAGGGTACATGAAGGCTTTCACTGTATGGCCCATCTCACTAGTACATTGGACAGGCAATTGGGTGCCTTTACTGCTTCTATGCTATGCAGGCCAATGCCATTTCTATGGATGATACTTACATGCCTCAACTGTACATACATTGAAAAGGCAGACAGGCCATGTTCGTGTACTGCTACCTTCTCCACACCACCCACTGGTGAGATGCCTGGATAAGTACTGTGTAGTCACCCACAAAGACATGAATTCCTGGCAGTAAGACACGTGCCACAGTGGCAGGTGGTCATGGTCTCGAGTTTCATTGTTGTCCCTACTGGTGGATATTGGTGCCAGTTCAATTCTGCTGAAGGGAGTCACCAATGTTTGTGAATGTCCACAGTCTACATTCTTTCTATCTACAATCCAACAACACCAGTGACACACACACACACACACACACACACACACACACACACACACACACACACACACACACACACACACACACACGGTGCATTGCACAGATGCAGTAGCTGTATCCTCTATGTTGAAAGTGGGTTATGGACAGGGCACAGAAATGGGATGTGAATATCTGGCGTGGGGCTTGGGGGTGTCATAGATCTGGCCACCTGGTTGCTGTACCAGTAGAAGGAACATCCATTTTATTTATTTTTTGCTTTTCAATGGAAGACCTGGGGGTGTATGTCTAACGCTAATAAGCTGATTACTTACAGTGTAGCTATCTGTTTATTACAGCGAAGTGCTTTTTTTAAATTGTTTCAATTTGCAGTAAAATATATTCCAGTAATAACTGTCTTCTGCTAACTACTGTACCGTATCATGTAACTGTCTATCCATCTCTTGCTATATATATGTATGTATGTATGTATGTATGTATGTATGTATATGTGTGTGTGTGTATATATATATATATATATATAGATGCTGGTCGATCTTGGCCCTACACACCAGTGAGGGGTACACCAGCACTGATTCACTGTGAAATTCATATTCAACTTCTTTATCCTTTATAGCACAAGTGCCAACCATCTGCATTGTCGACCAAAGTGGGTCACCAACACAGAGGCCGTTAGCTACGATTGATCAATCTCATATATCCCATATATATCTGTATATCTACATATCTAAAGACAGATAGATAGTGACACTCTTCCAAAGATGACTTTTTTCACTTGAAGATGGAAACTCATCCACAGAAATCCCTGTAGGGTTAGAGGTAAGCACATTTCATGAACTCACTGAGATCTGGGCTAACATACAGTTAGTTTTATCTTTGCATGACTTCCTGTTTCCTGCCTGTATAGCTCGTATCACTTGTCAGTAATATACTCTCTAGTATAGAACATGGGTTTATTTAGGACTTTCCTACCTTCCCCAGTGGTTCTCTTAGTGTTTAGAATTGATAATGCCACCACTACATTGCAATTGTATAACCTGCATGCTGAATATCACATGGTACAGTAGGTGGAGCAATCATTAGCCACAATGCATGATAAGTCTCTTCAGAACTTACCTCTCACTTGTCCTGATTTTCACTGAATGTCCAGATTTGTCAAAAAATTGTGGTTTTCTGACAAATCATTGAGGACCGAAGTCACTAATTAATGGCAGACATGTGAGTCTTAAGACTTCACATCCTTCAGAATATGCATGCTAATGCATAGCCTGTTATTCTAGCAACTGCCTAAGCTTATAATAACAATATTTAAAATCTGTCCCCCAATATTTTTGGCTTTGTCCAGAAACATGAATCTATCTCAATCCTGCATGGAAGCTCATTCATGCTGGTATATTGTTTAAATGTAGCTGTAACAACTCTCACATTGTTTGTAACTTTCAACAAGTAAACACTTGTGTCTGGTTTGTCACCCCATGAACCTTGAGAGGCGCTGTGATTTGTTTTTCTAATCTGTGGGAATAACTGTCCTTCACTAATGTATCTAAGTATCCTTCCAGGTAACACACCCTCTTGCATGTGGCCTTGGCATTTACATTTGTAACCAACTGCTTTTCTGAAGTAACTTCCATGTCTGTGGATCCCTCCACAGGAATTACACTTTCCTTGGACAGAATCTAAATTGTCGAAATATACAGAATATGATTTTATATTAACGCCGTTAATCAGCAGTTGATGAACACTTGATGTGTGATGCCCGAAGGCACACTTCTGGATTATTATTATTATTATTATTATTATTATTTATTTATTTATTTACATTTGTTGACCAGGAGTGTCTGACTGGACGTAGGTCCATTTTCAGCGGAGGCCCGGGGAGAAAGCTCCACAGTTAAAATATACAGACAATTACATTGGATTTACATAGCGATTAACAATTTGATTAACATAGCAATTAATTACAAACATAGTTACAGATGAAGGACATACTACATCAGTAGACAACTAGAATCTTTATCTGCGAAGTACATAACAGACATTAACAATTGTTACAATAAGAATTCCCTGCTCTATAATAAGTAGTAGGCTTATGAGCATCTGAGCTTGCTATAATCAAGGTAGTTAGTGGGGTGGAAAGAAAGGTAGTGGTTGGATGGGGTGGGTGATATTAGAGTGGGATTTGCAAGGGCATAGCCAGCATGTTTTTAGGTGTGCTTTTAGTAAAGTTTTGAAGTGGGTGCATAATGGTATGGAGGTAATTGTGGGAGGGAGGGAGTTCCATAATTTGGCTATGGCGCAAGAGAATAGTGCTTCACCAGCAGAGTTATTGGCGTTAGTGATCTGCAAGTGATTTTTGTTGGTGGATCTTAGTGGTCTGGTGGTGCGATAGGGTTGGAGTAGATTCTGGAGGGATGGGACATTTATTGATGGTTTACTAGTTTGTGGGTGAGTGAGAGTTGATACCATTGAAAGAGGTGAGGAAGTTCAAGCCAGCCTAGTTCAGCAAGTGAGAGACAGTGATGACTACGGTAGGATGCCCCTGTAACGAATTTGGCGATTTTGTTGTAGCAGGTCTCTAGCTTGTTTAGATCGCATTGCCTTAGGTTGGTATATATTGGAGAGGCATAAAGTAGGGTGGAGATAAGGTGGGAATTTGCTACTGAAATCTTTGCTGCTTTGGTGAGAAGTTGCTTATTTCTGTATAACTCTCCTAGTTTTTGTGGACTTTTTTATGGTCATGGATATGTGAATGTCAAATTTTAGTTTATTGTCTATTTCCACAATTTGGTGTGTTCTGTTGGGTGTATAGTGGTGTTGTCTTTTGCTGTGATGGTAAAGTGAGAGTTGTTTTGAGTATGTTTGGTGGGTTGGAAGATGAGTAGTTTAGTTTTGTTTGGGTTGAGTATTAATTGGGCATCGGATAACCAAGTTTCAAAAGAGGAAAAGGCTTCCTGTGTGAATTTTTGCAGTTTGGGTAGGGACTGGGCTGAGCAGATGATGGTTGAGTCATCTGCGTATTGTATGAATGTGTCATGTTTGGTGGCAGAGGCTAGATTATTGATGAAAATAGAGAAGAGTCGGGGTCCAAGGATGGATCCTTGGGGAACTCCTATAGAGACAGGTAGTTGTGGAGATATGTCATTCTGCCATACAACAGATTGTTGGTGGTCAGACAGGTAACTCTGAAACCAGTTGGTGACTGATTGAGAGAAGGATAGGTTATTGAGGGCAGAGATAAGTTGTTTGTGTGGGACCATGTCAAATGCTTTAGATAGGTCTAGGAAAGTAGCAGAGGAGAGATAGCCATTATTTTTATGCTGAAGGATAGTGTTAGTAAAGGAGAGTAAGGCAGCGGTGGTGCTATGGTTTGGTCAGAAACCATGCTGAGTATTGGAAAGGAGGTTGTTAATAAGGAGGTAGTCTGAGACCTGAGAGTGAATGCATCTCTCTAGTATTTTGGAGATTGGAGAGAGAATAGCTATGGGGCGGTAATTGGTTAGGTCTGTGGAAGGGCCGCCTTTGTGGAGGGGAATTATATGTGAAACTTTCCATAGTGTGGGAACGTATCTTTCTGACATAGATCGGTTAATCAAGATGGATAATGGGTAGGCCAGAGCATCAGCTGCGATTTGTAGGTATTCACTTGGGAGGTTATCTGCTGCTAATCTGGTGGGCTTAAGTTTAGTTAAGAGTTTTTTATGTTGGAGGTAGGTACAGGAGAAAAAGAGAAGGCAGTGGGGAGATTACTAGTTGAAGGTGTGGGTTGGAGGGGAGGGGGGGTTGTGTTGTTTAGCTAGTGACAGTATGGTTTATGTGAAGCGTGTGGTGAATGAGGTAACAATATTTTGGAGGAGTGAGGGATGTTAGGAGGAGGGGTACTGAGTTTACCTGGGTGGAGGATGGAGTTTATGGAGGACCAGAATTGTTTGGGGTTGTGTTGGGAGGTGTCTAGGGCAGACTGGTAATATTGGAATTTGTCCTGTTTTATTAGCTTTTTGACTCTTATAGCGTAGTTCTAGGAATTTCTGTCTAGTTGAGGGGGATTGGTTTTGTGCCAGTGCTCCCAGGCTTTATCCCTGTTTTTCATTTCTGACTTAGTGGTTTTCTGCAGCCATGGGGAGGGTTGTGCTTTGGTTCTGGAAAGTCTTATAGGGGCATGGTAATTAAGGATGCTCAGGAAGATAGTATTAAAAAATTCAACTGCGTCATCAAGACTGAGGTACTTTAGAGGATGCCAGTTATATTCTTTGAGGGATGAGATGAATGTGAGTGGGTTAAAGTTTAGTTTTTTACGTATCTGATGGTAGGTGACAGATTTAGCTTGGTATAGGTATTTTATGAGTAGGAATGTTGGGGAGTGATCACTGAGGCTATCTGATAAGCAGCCTGTTATATATGACTGGGGGCTCTTACTGACTAGTATCCAATCCAGGGTAGTGTGCTTGCTGGAGTTTTTATTTATCCTGGTTGGTGACTGGACTAGTTGGGTGAAGCCATGAAGGTTTACATGATGGGTTGGATGGTTGCCAGAACCGGACTGCCAGTCAATATTGAAATCGCCTAAAATGATAGTTTCTTGGGGGAGATGGTGGGTAGACCAGCTGAGGAGGTTTTCTAGTGGACGGATGTTTTGGCCAGGTGGGAAGTAGCATCCAGTTATGTTGATGGTTTTGTTTTGGTTTATTTTGAGGTTGGTATATATTATTTCTTCATTGTCTATTTGTGGAGCTGATGATTTTAAGATCTGGATGTTTAGATGCTGTTTAAATATTATCGCTACACCACCTCCTTTCTTGTTTAGCTGGTCTACTCTTAGTATGCCGTAACCTGTAGGGAGTATTTGCTCACTAGTAATGTGAGGTTTTAGCCAGGTTTCTGTCAGGATGACTATATCTGGGGAGTACAAGTTTATGCTGGCATGGAGTTCATGGACTTTGCTTGATGTACTTCTAATATTTAGGCTTAGTAGAAGGAAGTCACATGGCTTTATATTGGTTGTGATATGGGAGAAGTTGTGGTTTCTAGTCTGATTATGAGGATTGGGGTTGGAGATGGTAGGGCCAGGGTTGGGGTGGATGTCTCCACTTAGAGCTAGTTTTGATATGCATGAGGTTATTAGTTTTCTCAGTTTTTGAATGTGTTTGTTTATTAGGGAAACTTTATGATTGTGCTCTGTGGGTAATAGGTATGGTGGGAGGGTTACTATGTTAAGTTGTAGGGATGCTTTATGTTTGAGTAATATAGTTGGTAGAATATGCGGGGGATGTATAGGGATGGTTCTTGAGTTGGTGGGAGGGGAGCTGAGTGAGGGTGGAGACATGAGTGATGGTGTGAGTAGTAGTACAGTGGTAGTGGTTGAGTGGGGGCAGTGAGCATAGGTAAGGTATTCTTGTACATGTTAGCTGAGGAGGAGTGATAGTAGTGGGAAGATGAAGGAGGCAGTGTTGGGTTTAGCGCTGTGGTTGGCTATTAGAAAGATCGGAGGAGTTTGTGAGTGTAATAAAGATAGGACCACTGGGGCGGGAGGGAATAGGGAGCAGGGTGGGGAGCAAAGTGGGTAGAAATCATGTTAGTTGCTCTTATGAGGGGGCTGGAAACAATCAGGTAACAGAGTAAACTGATAAATGAACATATGATAGTGAATGTGGAGACTCAGGTAGGTACCCTGTATTTCCACAAACTATTAGTTAGCTGTGTCCCAGTTCAGGCAGTTTTAATAAGTTCTATGGCAGAGCCGAGCATGAGGTGCTCAAAGGGTGGTTGTAGTTTTAAAAATGGTGCCTGCCACAGGTAATATTTCTTAACTTTGGGATTGGCTTAAGGTAATAAACAGGGAAGGGGGAGGGGGAGAACAAGGGTGTGAGCAGGCAGTTCTTTTGTACTGCTGCTAATGAGCCAAAGCAAAGACAAGTTTGTGTTTAAGAAACAATCAGAATTGACCAAGGCCTGCTCTTAAACTGTAAGTCATTTCTTAACCATTTCTCAGGTGAAAAAACAGGATAACCTTGTATCAGTAGGCTACTGTGGTCTCAGTTTAAATTAACAAACACACAGTATTTATCAGTTATGGATACTATTTGCTAACAGAAGGGAATAAGAGAGAAAATGGAAGATGAGTGTGTTTGTGTGTGTGTGTGTGTGGGGGGGGCTGCTTACAAGCAAAGCAGAGTGCTCTCCAGGGGAAAATGAATATTGGCTCAAACAGGTAGACACATACTCAAAGTTAACTTTAGCTGTTTGCAGACAGTTCAGACCTGGACTGTGCTTTTCTTATAAGAATGATAAAGGTGGTACCGCAGTTGAATACTTAAGAGTGGTGTTAGGTCTAGAAAAGAAGAGTACAGAGAGGAGTAAGCACTTTGAGATGGTAAAGATATATTATAAAGATTACAAAAAACAAACTGAGCAAATAGCCACTGCATGCAGGAAAATATGTCTTGAACCAACTACTAGTATATGCAGATACTGAGCCAGTTGGAAAGACATCAATTAGAAGGTATCCCAGCTGACAGTTATGCAGTCACAGATAAAAATATAGCAAGCAGCACTCTGTCCTGGGTCTCTAATGTGATTCTATCCACCAGTAACAGCACAATTACATAGAAATAATTAGATACCAGTATGAGCTGTCTACACACAACACAATTACATGAATAGCATTAATGAACAAAGTGCAGCTATGCAAATAGACCATACTATTATACTAAAAACAACTTGGTGCAGACTATTGTTATTATTATTATTATTATTATTATTATTAATTATTATTATTACTTGGAAGGATGCAACCTCACATGGTGCTGTGGTGCTGTGGTTAATGTTATCACCTCACAGCAAGAGGTTCTCCGGTTCAATTCTCGGCTGGGGTGCCTTCTATACAGAGTCTGCATGTCCTCCCTGTGTTGGTTTCCTCCCTCATTTCACAGACATGCATATGAAGCATTTCGCCCTGGACCTCTGCTGAAGATAGGCTCTGTCATAGTTGGATTTTCCTGGTCAACAAATGTTAAATAAATAAATGTTGTGGAGCTTCCTTCTGTACTACTGCAAGGATAAAATTTGCATTTGCCAGGAGTCATCTTTGTTGACCTTGCCCCTGACTCCACAGACAAATATGCCCCTTAGAAGAGAGCCCAAGTTATTACCAAAACTGCAGTTTTCTGACCGTCTCCTGACATCTGCAGTATAAGCTGCAATGCTTTCATCTGGTTCAACTTCCTCAAATGACTTGCCTCTTGGTTTAGGTGAAGAGATGACTTACCTCACAATT
Organism: Protopterus annectens; assembly: GCF_019279795.1. NCBI lineage: Eukaryota > Metazoa > Chordata > Ceratodontiformes > Protopteridae > Protopterus > Protopterus annectens. Next base: position 430,180,686 of record NC_056745.1, on the reverse strand, counting down.
TTAAATATTTTACTCCCAATAACATTTAGCAGCATTGCACTCTCCTGGCCATCATCCAGTACCTTGCTTGCTTGCAAAATTTTAAGTCACTCTGTATATGAGTGCCATGAAGCTGGGTTTGCTATATCAAACTTGGCCCAACAATACCATATGTAGTGCAGGTGTAGATAATGCTGACTACCATAGCATGCAAATGGAGACAATTACAGGTATTTATGTAGCAGATCAGCTCTGAAGGGCATCAGGTCCACTGCAAATCACTGACTTCAAATAGTCTTTGTGTCTTAGGAGCTGGTTTAAAAAGTGCAAATGGAGGGAATTAAGAAACTCATGAAATGCCATGGCTGTTACTGTTTTCACAATTAATGTCCCCCTGGTGGTTGCCATGGAACATGGAACATACAGCATGAAGCAGGAACTGCCCCACTAAGATCAGGATGGCTGTCAGTCCTAAGCATACCTGCTGTTGCATTGGAAAGTAAAATCCTTCACCATTGCTGGAAGGGTCAATACCATTAGCATTAGAATGATGGCAAAAAATGGATAAGTAATTAGATTTTTTTTTGCTTTAAGTCATACCTTTGCAAATTAAGTTGTTACTTCAGTAATAGTATGGTTCCCCATAAGTTTCAGTTTTCCCTCTCTGTGTATTCTAATCATGTTTTCCAGAGTTTCTCTCTATGTTGGGGTCACTAGCCCTCCAGTGGGCAAATGTGAGTTGCTAACTTGAGATAGGAGTGGACACAGGAAGGCACCACTGATATTTGCAGAAGATGGCCGCAGGTGCTGGACTTGCCCACTTTTTTTGCTGGCATATCCTTTTTAAAGGCAAATATAGGACCATCCATGTCCATCCCAACCTAGGTAGTGATACCTCCCAAATTTACCCACACACCTAGCACAGCTATTGTTTTAAGCTCCAAAAAATACTGGAGCCACAAAAATTGTATGTCTCCACAACCATGTCATCCTCACCTTAGAGAGAGAAGTAAGCAGGCAAAGCCTTGACAATCTTCTTCCCCACACCAGCTCTAGCAGGTGTCCAAGCTGCTAATTAAACCTGGGTCATAGTCAGGGCTTCATCTGTCCGTGACAATAGAGGTATCAGAATACATAATAATATATTTACCAATAACTGGAAAGGAAGAGTTTATTAAAATAATTCTGAAAAAACTGTGAGAGCTGCCAAGGACTAAAGGTAAGAGAATGAGACTTAGGGCGAATAAAGGCGGACATGGTGTTCTTGACTTTGAGGCCCTCTCCAAGGTATACAGCACCTGTCAGCATGCCAGGGAAAGACAAAAGATGGATGATAGATCAAGAGAAGCAGGTAAAGAAGAAACAAAGAAGAAAAAAGGAACAAACTACAAAAGAAACACACAGAGCAGAAACAGTAACATCATTCAGAAAATGGCCTTAAAAGGGAAGGTAAAGCAGCACCGAGGATGAATAACAAGAAAGATGTGGGAGTGGTGTAATTAGGAAAAAGCAGTCTGGGAAAAAAAAAACATATAATGACCAAAGCAGGCCAGACAATTCTTGAATAAGATATTAATGTAAAATGTTATACAAAATAAGAAACTGCTAAGTCATGGTTTACTTATATGAGACAGTATATTGACTATATTTTGTGGAGGAATATATATTTTGACATTAGGAAGAGTTATGCTTAGAGATACCCATCTCTTAACCAGGCAGTGTTCCCAGGTCATAACTGTAAAAAGAGACACTTGAGTCTAGTTGGTCTACACAGCTAACAATAAAATAAACGACCCTTTGCACCCACCTTTAGTAACTTTTCTTACAAGGCAGGAATAAGGTATCTAGTACTGGAGAACAAAAACCTGGAGTAACTATACATCTTTCGTTAAAAATCATTTATTTTAAATCGGCAACAATTCACAGGTTCTTGGGTAATTAGTAGGCTAATGACCTCAGGGGCCTTTTTAAACCTGGCCATGTTCCTAAAGGTGAAGATCAAATCCTGTTTCTTGAGACTGGCCAAATAACCACCCTCAGGCTTTACCATCTTTTTCAATGTGTGCGATGGCTGTATTTCCCAGTGTAAATTTAAGGGTATCTATCCAGTTATTCTGGTTACATTTGAAGGAAGATGAAGAGTCACGTTTCTTGACTTGTACAGTAAGTTTATTTCAGAGCAGCTACAAAGGAACAGTCATATGTCATTAATATACTAGCAAAGATAGTTCTTAAAGATATCATTTAATTAATTCAGAGCATGACTTTTATTTAATCGTTTTAAACAGTTTGTCATCTAAATTCCTATCTGCACAATTCAAAGTTATTATTTTTAGGGTGATGTGGAGTTTAGACTAATTAACTATTTTACTTTGGCATTTTGTGTCCGTTATGCTATAAATAAACAATGTGCACACACATTTCAGCTAGCTTGTGATATTGTAAAAACATTTATTTATTTTTATTTTTTTATTTTACATTTGTTAACTGGGCTAGTCCAACTGGATATATTTCCATTTTCAGCAGAGGCCCGGGGAGAAAAGCTCCACAGTAACATTTAAATGTTTATAATATACAATTTTGTGAGAAAAAGGAAACATGAAAGTGTAAGACAAACAGTACATGAGAGAACAGTAGTTCCAAAAGTCAATACTATCTAAGAAACAATACCCTATACAAAGAGAAATATTTACACCAATATAAAAATAATACAATCGTTAGAAATCAGTAGAGAGCCTTAGCTACAGTAAAATAAGCTAATTAAGAAATACAGGAACTTTGAAAGGAATAAGATACTCCTAAAGTAATGTATCTGAGGTTGTTAACAAATATGTTCACAGTTAGTTCATCTCCTATTTTTAGGAAAAAGTTTAAAGTAGTTTAGGCTACTAAGGGGTAAGTAGTGTTTGAAAAAGTAAAGGGGAGGGAGGATATAGAAACATTTATTTTCATTACCTTGTTAAATATAATGAACTGGAAAAGTAATGTAAAATATCTGTTCACAAGAGGGAACGGTAACATTAACAATACAGTGCTATTTTTTCTTCTTGCGGCTTATTTTTTTATTAAGGGAAAGGAGTATGCATGTTTTTGTGATTAGGTCTCAGATGATTTCAGCATGTTTCACTTAGCTGACAATGAATTCTTAATGGCTCCAGCTTCAAGAACTGTGAATTATTATGTACATTTGTGAAGAGTGTATATATATATATATATATATATATATGTATATATATATATATATATATATATATATATATATATATATATATATAGCTTGTGTTTGGAGAAATGCAAGCATTTCTTTATATGTAAGGTGTGTTTGGGCACCAGCGTGAGGATGTAATCAGAAAAGTGAATGTTAGTCTAATTTCCTATGCATTGCTTATGTTCACTTCTTTAAAGAAGTTTTGCAGAATATTTCACTGCCTTGTGAATACAAAGGTTAGAAAGGATAAAATGGTAATAAAAAGGTATTACAAGAAAAAGAAAGGATACGATGATAATACGGTACCAGTGTTCAATAAGAAAAGAGAATAGAAGCACCTACTGTTTAGTAAATATGTAAAGGCCAAATGAGGTGGTAAGTGCCACTCTTTTGTTATAAAACTTCTCCTCCTTGGTTGTTGATGTTGGTTAGGTGAATGCATTTTTTACTTTTCTAGTTTTAAGATATGAAGTGGATAGTTTTCTTTATTTTTTTGTTAGTAAAGGAATTTGAATGTTTGAATTTTGAGAAATGTGTTTGAATTATTAGTAGTACTGGATGGACTTTTTTACTTGTGAAATGTTCTTTATTTATTTGAGAGATTATTTGCTTATTATTAAAGTTTTGGACTCTTCTTCTGTGCATTTCCAGCCATTGGTGCTCCTGCTATGATATTAAGATAAGTCATGTGAAAAGGGGGTTCTGATTTTTGAAACGATGATTACATTTTGCAGCACTTTGCAAAGAAGAGTTGTATAGCACCTGGTCTGTTAACACGATGATGTAATCAACTAAAAATTATCTGCGACTCCTTATCAGTGGCTAAGGTGTGATCACTTGATTTTGATGGCTGGCCCTGATTAATAAATACCCTGCACTGCTGTTTTATTTTCAAAGAACTCCTGGATTCCTACAATGATAACCAAAGTAGTAATAAAGCAATGTCTTTCGGCTTATCCCGGTTAAGGGTCACCACTGGTTGGCAGACTGAATGGCAGTGGTGTTTTTTCGGTATTGAGTTGCCAGCCCAGTGCTCAACCTTCAAAGAAAGCACATGGAAATGCACTCATACCTACCTGCATGTCTTTAAAACTCACTTGACCACAGGAAACTTTGTAAAATACAGAAACTGTAAAATCTGTATTAGGAATGTGTGTGTGTGTGTGTGTGTGTGTGTGTGTGTGTGTGTGTGTGTGTGTGTGTGTGTGTGTGTGTGTGTGTGTGTGTGTAAGTCATAAATTCCCTGCCTTGTCTGTAACAACTTCTTAAAGAAGTCAGAGATATGAAATATTATTTCATTTCCCTTCCACACAGAGCATGTTGAATCTAAGTTCTCAGTATTTTATTAAGGTTGAACATTCTGTTTAATACTGTCTTCTAATTGTTCAACTTTTGAGTTAGTCAGAGTTGTTTTACTTTCCTCTTGTTCTGAGCAACTTGCAAAGCAATGCTGTTTTGCTTTTAAGTATTATACCCTTCTTGTCTTCAATTATATTTTGTACTTATCACGATTATGCTCTATCTGATCTGTGGTTTCCATCAATAATATATTTGAAATTTACAGGAAAAAGCATTCTTGTTTTGATATCTACATTGTCTGCTGATAAGATTGATTTGGCACAGTCTCTAGTCTTGGATGCTCTAGAAATTCTGGTAGAACAGTGACAATTCTGACAATATAGAAATTAATAATTGGCATTTTTATCTCTTTATTTATATTTAGTGAATCATGGGTGTAAGAGAATGAATTGTGAAAGCTTTAGTCAGAAAGAATTGCTTTTTACTTATTCTGTCAGTTTGTTCAGTACCAGATGATTTAATATTTTTTATTTCTGAACTGATTGCAAAGATAGAGGTATTAGTGTATCACTGAGACAGAAACAGGACATCTCTTTATGTAGTTAGTGACCTGAGTCAAAACTGCCCTGCCAGGAAGTAACCCAGGGTGGTAAGGGCATAATGTAAATAGTTTTACTCTCCTTCCCATGAGACAGCACCATAAATTGGTATGAAAAAGCTGGCTTCTTTGATGGATATATATATATATATATATATATATGTGTGTGTGTGTGTGTGTGTGTGTGTGTGTGTGTGTGTGTGTGTGTGTGTGTGTGTGTGTGCGTGTGTGTGTGTGTGTGTGCAAGGCTTTGTACCAAAGAGGGAATGAACCAATACATTTTATAAGGTGTGTGCAGGCATGAGCATGCTCCCCCCCCCTATGTTAAGTTAATGGTGTGATCTCATGAAAAAAGGACTTCTATGATGAAGATGGCATCGATTTTAGATAGATTTAGCCAGAACCAAGTGGGATCCAAAATACATTTCAAAATTAAAGGTGCTAAAAAGACTGAAGGAGGCCTTTCAGCTCTTGCTTTCTGTATGAGGAGCACAAACATGAGGATAATCACTCTGAAACGGTATCTGCTTGTTGTCTTAACATGTAAACCATACTGATGAATTTGTTAATCAGACCTTTGGCAGCCCAGAAGAACAGTTGACGAACACAGTCAGAAAATTGTTGCTTTCTAAAGGGGCATTTTATTTGCATATTTATTTATTTACTAGGTATGAAGATCCATTTTCAGCTGTGGCCCAGGGAGAAAAACTCAAGCATTAACGGTGATAACATAACTATACAATTTAACGTAGTGAGATATATGATGACAGTATTGGATCACACAAACTTAATCCTGAAAAGACAAATAACAAATCAGAGGATATAAATCTCAGAGAACAATGTACATTGGGAAAGGTGCTTATCAACTGTATAGTTTACATAGAATTCTAGCACACTATTACATTGTAATAGATATTTAATAAATAGGTAGCAACACTAAATCCACATATGCAGAGGCCCTTAACTGTAACTTGCCCTAGTAACAAGGACCTCTGAAGCTGAAACGCAAACAAACACCAATCACAACCAAAGTGTCACATAGTTCAAAACACCTGTGTGCCACCCAGCAACAGCCCCTAAGGCAAGACAATGTATCTAACACTTTAGTCATAGGTGACTCTATAGTCCGGCACACTGATGTCCCTCTCACCAGGTTGAACAAGGAGAAAATTACAGTCAGCTGCCTGTCGGGTGCCAGGATCCGCTACATAACGCATGCACTCAAGTCACTCCACAACAAGTACAAATATGACTCTGTCATTGTCCATGTTGGAGTGAATGACTTGAGATGTACCTCCCTGGACTACATGAAAAGAGACATGGAAGAGCTGTCGGATCATGTGGCCCAGGCAGGTATGACCCTAGCCCTGAGTAGCATCCTGCCTTCGCCCAGAATGATACCACAATATAAGGACAAAATGATCGACTTCAACAATTGGCTATGCTTCTGGTGTCATTCAAAGGGGATACAGTATCTGTCTGCCTGGGACAACATGAATTGACAGACCACGATGCTTTGCCAGAGATGGTCTGCACCTGTCGCCTCTGGGATTCAGGTTACTGGCTAAGGCTCTTGCCTTTTTTAGGCAAAGTTCAAAGAACAAAACCACCACCGTAACAGGTACAAGCATGCAAAATCTGAAGGTAATGCTACTCAATGCTAGAAGTCTAAACTTCAAAATGCAGTCTCTCGAGGCACTCCTAAAAATGGAGAACATCGATATCTGTGCAGTAACTGAGACCTGGTTCAAGGCTCCAGAGAGCACCACTGCAATACCAGGCTACAACTCTTACCACACTTTTCGGCCACCAAAGCAGGACTGAAACACTAAAGGTGGAGGAGTGTCAATATTCACCAAGGATATTCACACCACCAGGCTAGTTGCCCAACACAATGCGTCTGAAATTCTCCAGGTGCAACTAACACTAGGTAAGACTGCAATCCAAATTGTAGCTTGCTACAGATCCCCCACCATACCTCAAGATTCTCACTACACCTTTCTAAACATACTGGAAAATATTAAAATAGAACCAAACACCCTAATACTGGGTGATTTTAACTATCCTGCCATTATCTGGGAAAGCTACTCATGTACCAACACATTTGCCCAACGGTTCTTGGAATTCATAAATTCCAACGCCCTGGATCAACTAATCCATAGTCCCACCAGGGGCTCCAATATCCTAGATCTGGTCATTACCAACATGGGAAATCGATGCTCCACACCTATGGTCACCCCCTCGTTAGTCACGTCTGACCATAAGCTAATCACCCTTAACATCCACATCCCACCCCCACCCCCCAGTAAGGAAACCTCCATAAAAAACTTCTCCAAAGCCAACTTCATGCTACTCAAGTCAGAAGTGACAAACTTCATGACACCCATGCAGACGGGAGTTGAAAGTTCAACTGCTGAATCCTACACTAAGGCACTGTACGAACACATCCACTCATGCATAAATCGTGCCATCCCAAATAGAACCAAGATGCTCTCATCCAAAAAAAAGAAGCCAATCTGGTGGTCCCAATCTGGTGGTCCCCTGCCATAAACAAACTTTACAACAAAAGGAAGAAACTGTTGCAGAAAAAAAGAAAATCCCAGGATGCAAAAAACTTCCTTACCAGCCTCAGTAAGAAACTGAGATCCCTCATAAAATCCTCCAAAGCTAGTTATGAAAATAAAATTGCCAAAGATTCCAAAGACAACAACAAGGCATTCTATAACTATGTCAAGAATCTAAATGGCAATGCTCAGATCTGCTCTGAGCTAAAACAGAATGGCATTAAATATATTGATCCCAAGGATATTGCCAATATCCTGGCAGATCGATTCAGTGCCAACTTCACCCCCCTCTCACCCCCTAAATGGCCCATCTCAATACCGGAAGATCACCAAATTCCGGTAATAACGGCCACACAGGTAAAAAAACGCACTCTCCAAAGCTAAGAATACAGCATCCATGGGACCAGATGACATCCTGGGCTGTGTACTACATGAACTACAATATGAACTGGCACCTCACCTAAGTGTCATGTTTAATCATAGCCTCACCTCAGGTTTCGTGCCCACTGAGTGGTGCACAGCTACGGTTATCCCACTCCACAAGGGGGGATCCACCTTGGATCCCGGAAACTACCATCCCATCAGTCTGACAAGCCTTATCTGCAAGGCCATGGAGCGTATTATCATGGAACTTATAAACAAAGACATTGGCAACCTTCAAACACTGGACCCTACCCAGTTTGGGTTCGTGAAGGGCCGATCTTGTCTCCTAAACTTGATTGACTTCTTTGAATCAGTCTCCAGAGCCATGGACAAGGGTAAGGTGATCCACACAGCCTATCTAGACCTTGCCAAGGCTTTTGACACCATCCCCCACTCTGGAATCATAGATAAACTTACTAAGCTGGGCATTAATCCCTACATCACCCAATGGGTTGCTAACTGGCTTACTGATAGAACCCACACTGTAAAAGTAGCCAACTCCAAATCCAGCTCCAGACAAGTGACAAGTGGAGTACCTCAGGGTTCAGTCCTGGGACTGCTCTTGTTTGGTATCTACCTCTCTGAAGTACAGGCCAACACTAAGGGACTCTGGATAACAAAGTTTGCAGATGACTGCAAACTGGGAGCCATTATTGAATCCCCAAATGATGTGGATACTCTACAAAAGGGCCTTACAGAAACAGATGCTTGGTGCCAGAGCCATGGGCTCAAGCTCAATGCCAAGAAATGTATAGTTATCCCCTTTGGGGAAAAACATGTATCCATGAATTACCATATAGGTGGCAGTACACTAAACACTGAAAGTTTGATAAGAGACTTAGGGACACAGGTGGACAGTGGTCTCACCTTCGATAACCACATCACCACAACAGTCAGGAAATCCTTCTATGTGGCACACTTCATCACTAAGGGTATTTTCATCCAGAAAAAGGAGGTCATTGTCCCACTGAACTCATCCCTCATTAGACCCATTATAGAATACAATGCCCCGTTTGGTATGTACCTCTCAAGACATCTGCAACAACTGGAAAGGCCACAGAAATACCTCACTAAAAGAATCACAGGCCTAAAGCAGATGCCCTACGCTGACCACCTTAAAAAACTCCAGCTATACTCTGTCGCATATCGTCTACTCAGAGGCGATCTCTGCTTAACATACAAGGCCATGTCAAACCCAGAGCTGTTGGACATGCTACACTTAAAGAAATCCCAATCCCTCAGAGCCACATGCTCCAGGGATCTAAACCTTGTCATCAGAATAAACAAAACATGCTGGAGGGATAGGTTCCTGACCCAGAGACTCCCCAGACTCTGGAATAGATTGCCCATACATGTCAAGCAGAGTGCCTCTTTGGTCCTCTTCAAAAGGAACCTTGACGATTGGATGGGAGAAAGGAAATTCACCCCGGGGATCAAATCAGTCACCCTGCTAGACAGGGATCCAGGGAAGTAAATAGTGTGGGAAGAAATAGCCAGGGAATTGTTATGGCTAGGCTTGTATAGGCCCTAGGGCTGATAGCCTAGTACCAACCTATGAGCCTATGAACCTATTACAAGTCTGTTTGGAATGTAATTATTCCTTGGATGGGCAGTTGTACAATTCTTTAGGCCTTGTTTGCTTTCTCAGAGGAGTTTGTTTTTTTATACAATGATCTACCAGATATTGGCTTTTTAGGTCTTGTAAACTTCTTACCACTCAGTTCTAAGGGCTAGTAGGCTTGAATATGCTATATAGCAGTTACACTATGGGCATAATTTGAAGGGGAGGTGGGTTTGCTACCTTTATGTAACATTGGAAAAACAGTTTATTAGATGAGTCAGAACCATCAGTTCAGAGACTAAAGTTATGGATATCATATCAGGTAATAAGGCAATGGAGAGTACAGATGGGGTGAGGATGCAGACTGTTTGATGAAACTGCTATAGATATTAGGTAGGATCACAGGAAATTACTAGGCTATCGACCTGGAGATTATTTCAAGCCTAGCCATTTCATCTGAATGTAGTACCATAGAAATGTTAATTAATACCCAAGATTGCATTTAGTAATGACTGCCCATGTCCAGGAGGGTTGTGTGTGCTATTCCCAGTTAGAATTTGCAGTGCTCCATCCACTTGTCCAGATTCCTTTTGACATAGAGGTGTTCTGTTTCACATGAATAGGTAACCTATTCCAAAGAAGCGGCAGTCGCTGGGAGATAAATCTGTCCCTCCAGCATGTCCTATTTAAGTCACAGGCCACATTTAGGTCCCTGGAATGGATGACCCTAGTTGCATTTGATTTACGGATATGCAGCAAGTTCATTAGCTTTGGGTATGAGATTGCTCTGTAAGCCATGCATAAGTCTTCCCTAAGAAGTCTATATGATACAGAGTAAAGTGAGAGGGGATTTTAGTTGGTCTGTCTGCAGCATGTGCTAGAGTCCCTTGATCATCTTTGTTAGAAACCTATGAGGTCTCTCCAATTGCTGCAGATGCTTTGTATGGTACATGCCGAACAGGGTATTATACTCAATTATGGGCTCGATTAGTGCTGAGTATAGAGAAGTTATAACCTCTTTTGCTCTCGAGGCGATGCATTTACTAATCAAGAGTGCTATGTAGAAAGCCTTCCTTACATGACACATGAAGATAAGGTTGTGGTCAACTTGTGACCCCAAGTCCCTTACCACTTCATGGGTACTTAGGGTATTGGGGAATAACTATTGCTATTATCCATTCTGCATGAACAAAGCCTGTGGTTAGACTATGATTGAAAAGGGTATATAATTATGATGCTAGTTCATGTTCTATCCTTTTTAGAATACAGCCTGGGATCCCATCTAGTCCCATAGAGGCTGTGTTTTTTGCCTTGAACAAGGCTTTGATGACCTGTTTGTCAGATATTTAAGGTGGGAGGGGTGGAGTTTGGAGCAAAGCTTGTGACAGATTTGGAGAGGATAGGGGGTAAAATTTTCACCAAACCTATCCTCTAGCAGGTTTGCTATCTCTGTGAGGTCAATGTATGTGATACTATTGGCTACTAGTTCTGCAAATGCTTGGTTCCTACCCTTTAGGTTACGTACATAGCTGTAAAAGGCCTTATGGTTATCCTTGGCTGTCCCTGTCTTATTTGCCTGTTGAGGCTGAGGAGTGGATTTTCCATTGTTGGGACCTTGCCTTTGTTTCATGGACAGCAACTTTTTGCATTTATTGTAAAGTTTGTTGATGCTGGATGTCTACCATGGCGGTTTGTTTTACTTGGGGCTCTGGCTTTGATTCTTTCTGGTACAGCCAAGTCTATACACTTATGCAAGTTATTGTAAAGGGCTTTAGTGTAATCTTCATTGTAGTTACCACTTCGAGCAGCAGGTGGGGCTCAGAATGCATTTATACCTTCACCTAGGAGGGTATAGTTTGCCTTGGTGAATTTTTTTAGTCTGATTTCGCCCTTTGTGAGTTCTAGTGTTAGTGTCAGCTCAAAGGTATCTGATTTGTGGTCAGATTTAACTAACATGTGTCTGAAAGTTGCAGTAGTGCATCCGTTTGACATGTTAGTGAGGACCAGCTCTAACATGTTTGTTCCTCTTGCTGGGGTATGAACAATTTGTTCCAGGGCATTTGAGTTAACACAGTCAAGAAACTTTTGTGCTAGTGGGATAGGGCTAGTGTAGGTTTTCCAGTTGATGGTAGGATAACTGAAATCCCCCATAACCAGAATGTTCTGTAATATTGGATTGTCTCCAGTTTGGTCAAGTTGGCTTCATGTGCATCATGACCCATGGAGGGGGAATCTATAACTGGCTATAACTTGAATGGTGGTCTTACCCACCATAATCTGAACTTGGAGTAACTCCATCGAGTTGTCCAGTCTAACTAGACAGGAGGTGAATTTATCTCTAATAAAGATAGAAGCACTGTCTCCTTTGGTTGTCACATGTTCATTTTGTAGTCTGAAGCTGTGAAGGCATTGTCGCCTTACAAGGCTGGGGTACTGTCTGAGGCCTTGAACCAGGTTTCTGTGACTGCACAGACATCTACATCTTCCAGTGATAGAAGTGCTACTAGGTTGTGCAGTTTTTGGTTTAAGCTCCTAGCATTTAGCAGCATGGCCCTTATTTAGGTTCATAGGTAGGTACTAGGGCCCATACAAGCCTAGCCAAAAAATGTACCCTGGCTTTCGCCACCCAAGAAAATTATTTTCCTGTGCCCCTGTCGAGCAGAGCCACAGAAGTGATCCCTGGGGTGAATTTCCCATTTCCCATCCAATCATCAAGATTTTTCTTGAAGAGTGCTAATGAGGAGCTCTGTTTGACATAGATAGGTAGTCTGTTCCAGAGTATGGGAAGTCTCTGGGACAGGAATCTATCCCTCCAGCATGTTCTGTTTATTGTGGTGACAAGGTTAAGGTCCCTAGAGCGTGTAGCTCGGAGGGATTGGGATTTCTTTAAGTGGAGCATGTCCAACAGCTCTGGGTTTGACATAGCTTTGTATGTTAGGCAGAGATCGCCCCTGAGTAGGCGATATGCGATGGAGTAAAGCTGTAGTTTTTTGAGACGGTCTGCATAGGGCATATGTTTGAGGCCAGTAATCCTCTTTGTGAGGTATTTCTGTGGTCTTTCCAGTTGTTGTAGATGTCTTGTGAGGTACATACCAAAAGGGGCATTGTTCTCTATAATGGGTCTAATGAGTGATGAGTAGAGGGGAACAATGACCTCTTTTTTTCTGGATGATCATCCTTTTGTGATGAGATGAGCCACGTAAAAGGATTTCCTGACCACTGTGGCAATGTGATTATCAAAGGAGAGACTACTGTCCACCTGTGTCCCAAGGTCTCTTATCACATTTTCAGCATTAAGTAGATTACCAGATATGTGGTAGTTCATGGGTACAGAGTTTTTACCAAAGGGGATGACAATACACTTTTTGGCATTGAGCTTCAGGCCATGGCTTTGACACCAGGTATCTGTCTCATTGAGGCCCTTTTGTAGTTTGTCCACATCATTAGGAGTTTCGATTATGGCTCCTAGTTTGCAGTCATCTCTAAACTTTGTTAGCCAAAGACCTTCTGTGTTGGCCTGCACTTCAGAGAAGTAGATACCAAACAGGAGGGGACGCAGGACTGAACCCTGTGGTACTCTACTTGTCACTGGTCTGATGTCGGATTTGGAATCCGCTACTTTCACAGTGTGGGTTCTGTCCGTGAGCCAGTTGGCAACCCATCTTGTGACATAGGGATTTATACCTAGTTTAGTGAGCTTATCTATAATTCCAGATTGGGGGATGGTGTCGAAATCCTTGGTGAGATCTAGATAAGCTGTGTGAACCATTTTACCCTGATCTATGGCTTTGGTGACTGCTTCAAAGAAGTCAATCAGGTTTAGGAGACATGATCTGCCTTTTACAAATCCAAACTGTGTAGGGTCCAGAGTTTGGAGATTACCAATGTCTTTGTTTATGAGTTCCATGATGATACGTTCCATGGCCTTGCAGACCAGGCTCGTCAGGCTAATGGGGCGGTAGTTCCCGGGCTCCGTCGTGGCTCCCCCTTTGTGGAGTGGGATAACTGTCGCGTGCGCCATTCAGTGGGTACAAAGCCTGAGGTGAGGCTATGATTGAACATGGTACTTAGGTAGGATGCCAGTTCATTCTGTAGTTCGTGTAGAACGCAGCCTGGGATATTGTCAGGTCCCATGGATGCTGTGTTCTTGGCTTTGGAGAGTGTGTTTTTTACCTGTGCAGCCGTGATTATAGGAACTTTGCATTCTTCAGGTATAGAGATGGGCCCTCTAGGGGGTGAGAGGGGGGTAAAGTTAGCACTGAACCTATCTGCTAGGATGTTGGCAATATCAGTTGGTTCTGTATATTTAGTGCCATTATGCTGTAACTCAGAGCAGATCTGAGTGTTCCCATTTAGATTCTTGACATAGCTATAGAATGCTTTGTGGTTGTCTTTAGAGTCAGTGGCAATTTTGTTTTCGTAACTAGCTTTGGAGGATTTTATGAGGGATCTCAGCTTCTTACTGAGGTTGACCAGGGAGTTCCTCCAGTCATGGGATTTTACTCTTTTTTGCAACAGTTTCTTTCTTCTGTTGTAGAGTTTGTTTATGGCAGAGGTCCACCAGATTGGCTTCCTTTTTTTAGAGGATAACATCTTGGTTCTGTTAGGGATAGCATGATCCATACACTCATGTAAGTGCTTATAAAGTGCATTTGTGTAGGATTCGGCAGTCATACCTCTATTGTCAGTCTGCATGGGTGTCATGAAGTTTGCCACTTCTGTCTTAAGAAGTGTGAAGTTGGCTTTTGAGAAGTTTTTTACGATGGTTTCCCTAATTGGGGCTGGGGGTGGGATGTGGATGTCTAGGCTGATTAGCTTGTGGTCGGATCTGATCAACGAGGAATTGACCTCTGGTGTGGAACACCGGTTTCCCATGTTGGTAATGATCAGGTCTAGGATATTGCTGCCCCTGGTGGGGGTGTGAATAAGTTGATCCAAGGCACTGGAATTTATGAATTCTAGAAAACATTGAGCAAAAGAGTTGGTACATGAGTAGTTTTCCCAGTTAATGGTGGGGTAGTTGAAATTGCCCATTATTAGGGTGTTGGGTTGTACCCTAATACTTTCCAGTGTATCAAGAAATAAGGAGTGTGAATCCTGGGGCATGGTGGGGGGTCTGTAGCAAGCTACAATTTGGATTGTGGTCTTGCCCAGATTTAGTTGCACTTGGATAATCTCGGATGCATTATGCTGTGCAACTAGCCTGGAGGTGTGGATATCCTTAATGAATATGGACACACCTCCGCCTTTAGTGCTTCTTTCTGGGTTAGGTGGCCGAAAGGTGTGGTATGAATTGAAGCCTGGTAATGCAGGGGTGCTCTCTGGAGCTTTGAACCAGGTCTCTGTCACTGCACAGATGTCAATGTTCTCCATTTTAAGGAGTGCCTCGAGTGAGTGCATTTTGAGGTTTAGACTTCTAGCATTGAGTAGCATTACCCTCAGATTTTGATTGCTTGTACCTGTTACGGTGGTGAATCTGTCATTTGAACCTTGCCTAAAAAAGGCACTATAGGGGTTGCAAGAGTCTTAGCCAGTATCCGGAATCCTAAGGGCGACAGGTGCAGGCCATCTCTGGCAAAGCATCGTGGACTGTCAATCATGTCGTCCTAGGCAGACAAATACTGGATCCCCTTAGAATGACACCAGAAGCTTAGCCAATTGTTGAAGTCAATCATTTTGTCCTTGTACTGTGATATCATTCTGGGTGATGGCAGGATGCTACTCAGGGTTAGAGTCATACCTGCCTGGGATACAAGATCGGAGAGCTCCTCCATGTCTCTTTTCATGTAGTCCAGGGAGGTATGTCTCAGGTCATTCACACCAACATGGACAATGACAGTGTCATATTTGTACTTATTGTGGAGTGACCTGAGTGCATGCTTTATGTGGTAGATCCTGGCACCTGACAGGCAGCTGACAGTAACTTTCTCCTTGTTTAGTCTAGTGAGTGGAACATCAGTGTGCCTGACTATAGAGTCACCTATGACTAGAGTGTTGGGTACGTTGTTATGCCTTATGGGCTGTGGTTGAGTGGCACACTGAGTTTGTGGGCTATGTGTTATTTGGGTTGTGTTGGGTGGTGGAGTTTGCTTGCATTTATGCTTTGGATGTCCCTGATGCTTTGGCAGGTTTTTATTGAGAGCCTCCGCAAATGTAGGTGTGTGTTTTGTGTTTCTATGTGTGTGTTTTGGTGGTGTAGGTTTTGAGGGACTATGTGATGACTGTGGTGCGGTGCAAGTGTTTACCTTCTCCTCTTGACTGTCTAGTCCAGTCTTGGGTGAAGAGAGCTTTGCTTCCAGTTTGACTATATAAGTGCATCTCTCACAGGTTGTAGTGTTGGGTGGTAGGAGGAGATTTTGTTATGATTGGCACATTTCACATCGGTAAGTTTGTTTTCAAGACCTTGCCTAAAAAAGGCACTATGGGGGAGGCAAGAGCCTTTGCCAGCAGCTGAAAGCCTAGAGGTGCCAGGTGCAAACCATCTCTGGTAAAGCAGGAAGATTTGTAGACCATGGCTTCCCAGGCTGACAGGAACTGGATCCCCTTTGAATGACAGCAAAAACTAAACCAATTATTAAACTCAATCATTTTTTGTTTATACTGTGGCATCATTCTAGGTGAGGGTAGTATGCTGCTCAAGGCTAGGGAGATACCTGCCTGGGACACATACTCAGAGAGCTCAATCATGTCTCTCTTCATATAGTCCAGTGAGGTACATCTTAGGTCATTCACTCCAACATGAACTATGATGGAGTCATAATTGTACTTGTTGCTGAGAGACCTAAGTGCATGCATGATCTGATGAACCCTGGCACTGGATAGGCAGCTGACCATGACTTTCTCCTTGTCCAACCTGGTGAGTAGGACATCCGTATGTTTCAGTATTGAGTCTCCAATGACTTAGAACAATGTAAAACAGATCCTGGACTAGTGCTTGTACTGTATATATTCTTATGAAATTATACAATTTCATACATATGTTTACATTTTTATTTTTGAAATATATGTTACTTATTTCAAGTTTCAAAAAAGCTTGTATATAACCATTTTAATTTTAACCTTTATCCTGTTTTTACAGCATTGTGCTATCATTGTGATATCGTAAACCACACTTGTAGTGGCTGCAGTCAATCAAACTGAGTTTTGCAATGCTTGACCCAATATATACAACTTTTCTTGGGGAATGTGGTGATGAGAAAAGAAACATGAGCATTGCAAACATTGCAGTAAAACAGAAATGCAAACTCTCATGGTTTTAAGATTGTTGCCTGTATTAAATACTTTCCTTTCCAATATGAAGAAAATACTGGCATTTTTTTCAGGATTTTAATTTGCAGTGCTCTATTATTTTTTTTCTTTCATTGTTTGAATGACAGACATTAAGGAAAAAAACTTGTTGGTGATCTCAAAAACAAACATATAAAGAGAATAAACCTTATGGAAATACTATACTAACGAAATCAGGCTAAAATTTTCTTTTTTCCTCCAAGGATTCAGGAATTTAGCAAGCAGACAGCATTGTCGCCTCACAGTAAGACATTGTCCTGTTCGATTCTCAGCTAGAGCATCTTCTGTGTGGAGACATGCGTGAATGGAAGTACCTTCATTGAAGGTTGTGCGTCAGGGCTGGCAACTCGGCACGTAAAAATCTACTGCTAATCATTAGCGGACCGGAGTTCGGCTGTGGCGACCCTTAACTGGGAAAAGCTGAAAGACACAACAACAATAGATCATGTGGATGGTGTGGATGGTGAGACTATATCAACACTGTGATTTGGGAAATGGAGGAGTAGCTAGCCTAATATAGTGTGTGATATTTCTCCACACAATGCAAAAAACAACCAGTAGCATAAGCAAATCCAGTGTACTTCAATTCAATTAAAAAAAACTAAAACCAGTACAAAGTGACTGGAACCACGAACAGCTCAATTAAAAGGCTTTATTCAGACTTAAAACTGCTAGCAAAAATGTTCACCTCATAAGGCTTCCTCAAGCAAAGTAAGACAAACAACACAAGTAACCCACTTTAACAGTATCTCAATTGCATGATAGCATCTTCAATTAGACTTCTTTATGCAATTCTTTCAGCATAGGTTTTAAAGAGGCACTGCTATTTAGACCTGGTAAAGTGTGAGCCTAAGGTGCAAAATCCACGTCATCTCCTCTACCTCTGTCCTGTCTTCAACATTCCCTCCAAAAATTCTCTCATTTACTACCTTAAGAATAGAATATAAAGGTATGATTTACTCCTTTCTCTTTATATAAAGTGTTAGTTAACACTTCTCTCCTTATTTCAGATAGATGGTTGGAAATGCATTCTTTAAACTTCTGATTTGTTTTTCCTACATAGCATGCTTGACATACCTTACATACAGCTAAGTAGCCTTAATTACATGTTTCACAGTTAACATATGCAGTTAGTTTAACTTCTTTCGCTGTCACTTGATGTGTAAAAACCTTACTGACATCTATGAAACTGCAAAAAGCACACCTGCCACATTTAGATGTACCTCTTCTTTTCGAGTGTATATATTCTTTCACTCATGTTTGTTCTTTATAACAACAACTTTTTAGATTGTAGCTTTTCTTATACCCAAAATTCTGTTTATCAATGATTATAGCACTCAGCTTAGGTACATCATATAAGATGTGCCAGTATTTGTTAATTATTGGCTTTATACTTCTAGTGTTCTTATTATGTCAACATACATCTAATTCTGTTGTGTTCATTCGGGTTCCATCAATATGTTCGAAGTTTCACTTCTTCGAACCCCACTTCACCAAGTCCACTTGTTCGAAGTAGTGAAACTTCAAACATTGACTTCAGCAATCACACTACAACGTGGAATGGGAATATTCCCTTTCCCCCGCTGTAGTGCGATCTTGGAGATGGTATATTAAAGTAGGGTGTGTGTGGGGGGCACAGCCCCCCCACATGGGGGGGTGCAGTGGGGGATTGCCCCCCTGCAAAAACATGTTTTAGTGTTTTTTTTTTGTTTTGGGTAGCCTAGGGAACTAGACTTCAGTGAAAGTGCACTTTTGTTTAAGTGGACTTTCGCTGAAGTGTAGGGTTTACTGCTTTATTTCGAAGATGTGTATTTTCGATGTAAAGCAGTAGACCTGTTTATTCTTGGTAGCTGCTTTCTGTCCTGTTTCCCTAGAAAAAAAATCAGTTTGGCAGTAGTTGCCTATGTTTCATAACCTCATCACGGATGTTAGTCACGTTTTTCTTATCAAAACCTCTCTTCAGAAAGTCTGAAACATTATTGTCTAATTGTATGCCCATATTACTATTATCTATTCAGTTTTGCTACTCTTAGAAGTTGATTCTTCACTATATTTTCAAACATAAATTGCGGATGCATACTATTTCGATGTAAGTATGCATTCCTTTTTGCAGGTTTTCTATAAAGCTATAGTCCCATTACTGTCTTTAAAAATAGTTATATATAAAATATCTATACTCTCTGTTGATGTTGTTTTCTTAAATTTTAAAAATGAACTTGTAGTGGAAAGATAATAATAAAACTCATTAAAACTAACTTCATCCCCTTTCCAAATTAAAAAAAAAAACAAGTCATCTACAAACCTGCAGTAAAATGCAACATTCCTTTTCAGACTATTTTCTGTAGATAGCACAAACTTTCATTCCCAAATAAACATTGCTATGCTTGCATAGTTATTAGCAACAGGTGTTCCCATTGCTACTCCCTTTTTATGTATATACAACTGTTTTTGAAATAGAAACATATTATTTGTTAAAACCACTTCTATCATCTTGAAAAGCATATTTATATATTGCTGTGAATATTCAGTGTAATCTAAAATATACTCTCTCACAAAGGCCATGTCATTATCATTGTAAATAATGAATCCATATCTAAGGTGTCAAACAAAAAATTATTAACATTCATATTACTAGACCAAGTATATAGCTGCTGCAAGAAATCCTTTGTGTCCTTTATAATTGTGCCTGTTTTCTCACGAAGCTGAAAATCTGAGGATAACATAAGACAGAAAGACTAGAGCTTCAGAGGGAAAAAGTAACATCAGTGGTAAAACCAGTTGAAATGATTATAAAACAGCTGGCCCATTGGCATATAGGTAAAACTGATAAAATTATGTCAGTTGGTCAGGTCTGGAGATAGAGGTCCACTCAGTCAGACAGGAGCCACATACATAGTGGTTTACTTCAGATAAAGATTGTAACATCTGCATCAAATTTATTTTACATTGTTTGGCTGAGACTGTTTGAAGACGACTTCTTCAAATAAATATATTTACTTACTTTATTTGTTTATTTGCATTTGATTACTGAGAAGATTTGCCTGGTTCATGCAAGATCCCTTTTCAGAGGATACCATGGAGAAAAGGTCCAGAAATGTATTTAGTGAGAGAAAAAACTGACAAACAGATTATAGCACTTCTTGAAAATAAGCACTATTTGCAGTATAGTGACTACTGATTCAGCATAGACTAGGTGTTTATGTGTGTGAGACGAGTAGCTGTTGTCGTGGAAGGAAAGTGATAAAAAACAGGGGATAGTTGCAGTGAAGAAGGAAATAGGGTATGACAGTTATAAAATGGGGGAACAAGAGTCCAAGAAGTGAAAGAAATCAATAGTCAAATGCTGACAGGCATCCAAAATATCAAAATGTGTAAAAATCTAAAGGACTGCGTAAACAAGCGGCTACGGGGGGAATGTATTGTTAATCTGCATGATCAGGGTTATAAAATATAAGTTAAGGGTTCAGACCAACAGTTACGAAAAGAGGAAAATCCGAGAGCAAAAAAAGAAAAAAAAAATAAACTAGTATTTTATTGGAGGAAAATCCCCTGTCCTCCATGTAGCAGGAGACCCCCCATTTACTCTCCTCACTAAGATAACTAGCCTTAAAGATAGTCAAACCTCACAGAAAAAGATGAAATAAAAAATGCATTTTTTTTTTTGCACAAACACCAACCAGTCAAATAGTCTCATCCAAATGGTTTTCAGTTACATAACTGTCAAAACAGAGGTCCCTTTACTCTTGTACCCTTGCTTTGCTAGCGTTATGGAAAATTAGTATGTCTTATGTTTATTCTTTGCAAAATGCATATTAACTAGTAGGTTCTTCACAAATGAGTCAGATAAAATGGTTATAATATGTTTATGTCAAAGGAAAACTGAAAAACAGATGCAGGATTATGCAAGATATAGTTTCATATAAGTAGTAGCTTTACATTTCAAGTGCCTTACAAATGTATTTTTTCTATCAGCAGTCTATAGTGTACTGATAGACAATTGAAGGCAAAGTTAAGTCCTGAATGAATTAAAGAATATTATGTTATGTTATGTCTGAAAATTAGTTTTAAAAAGTTAATGAATTGTGTCAGGCATCAGTGGAAACCAGATTAATCAATAGTATTCAAGCCACCAACACCAAGTCATAAAGTATTTAAGACAAAATAAGAAATACAGGAGGGAAGCGGTGCTAATGGGGCAGAAGGAAGCAGAAAAAGCAATCATAGACAAGGACCTTAACTGTGAAAAGGATACGTGTTCAGTCAAAAAAGAAGCTAAAAACTTTTATAGATATATAAGACAGAAAATAAAGACACAAGTAGCAGTGAGGAATCAAATAAAATGGATAAGAACTGGATAAAGCAGGACAGGGAAGAGAGACCCTCATTGTCTAGGGATAAATAATCCAAAACTAAGTTCTTAGAAACATGACTCCATCATATAAGAAGCTAGTACAGTTTCTATAGCACAGGAGTAGCCTAGATGCAGAGTTTTGCACTATCTGTCAACATTTTGATTTCTCTCAGTGCAGGAAGTCCCAGGTAGAAGATGTTAGCACAATTAAAATGGGAGGAGACCAGACCATACATGATATAGAGAGGTCCTCTTGAGGTATTAGATGTTTTGTTCTTGGAGATGTTCCAGAGACGGAAACCAGATGACTTTACTGTGTCTGTCACCTGATCCCTGAATGTCAGACCAACTTCACCCACCTTAGGAAGAAACTCACGTATGTTGCCATCTTAAAGGATAACAAAGGAAGTGGCAAAGCTGATATAAATCTCTCAAAATAGCATGCTCAGCCATAGCCTTACTCTTGAATGCGTACAGCTTCAACCATTTAGTAGACATCCATAGATGAATGGCTTCTAGATCATGTGTAGAGGAATACACACTTGCCATTTGATCTTGATGGAGAAAGAGTTGAGCAGTAGCATAGCAGTCATACACTAAACTCCTCCCTCTAATGAAAACTCCTAAAGGAATAGTAAAAACAGTAACAAGCAATTGACTCTAAGAATGAGCACTGTGGCCCTTCAAAATCCAGAGAGCGAGAATCAGAAGAATTTAACCTCAAAAGTCTCTGAGTATGATTCAAAAAGCACCAGGAAATCATCTACAGACCACAGATGAAAAATCTCATTAAGAATCAAAACAGTTGATTACGCTAGTTTTAAATTCTGCAGAGAGATCAGACAGGACCAGGAAGGAATTGTAACACTGATCCCTAACCATAATGTGATTATTCACAGACTCATAAGAGCAGTCTCAGTACTATTTGGAGAGTAAAAATTGGACTGATAGAGGTGAATGAGTCCATTAACTGTGAGATATGATTCAAGGTGGACCTAGACAACCTTCTCAGTGATGTCACCAAGGTAAAGAAGGCCTAAAGTTTTAGCAGACATTGACAAGAACATTGGGGTCCAAGGATGGTTTCTTGAAGGGTAAGATAACAAAAGTAAGGCTGGAAAGATTATATTTTTAATCAAGGACAACAATATCCGATAAATAGTTGGACCTTTCACATCAAGGCTGGACACTACAAGCCAGGAGACTCAGAAGCCCAACCTGCAAGTTGTAGTACACATGACCGAAATCACAGTCAGTAACTCATTATACTTAAGAATGATACCCATGGACAGAATAAGAAGGACACACCATGCCAAAGATCAAGGTAGTGTTTGTTTTGTCAGATGGAAAAAATGTGGATGTTATAGTGGCAACCTTGCCTATGAAAAAGCAGGTAGCCATTTTATGTTGATGTGATAGAAAAACCCATGTGGTAGCAAGGCAGACTGGAGTGCACAAATGGTTCTCTACCTGAAAGAACATTGCATGATGATTGGTCACTGCCAAGGTCTCTGTCAACAAATAAAAAAACTTATTAAGAAAGGTCTTGGTCTGCTAACTCCCCCACCTCCAGTGATGTTCCAGTATTTACCATTTTCACTGCAAAAAGACTATCTAAAAAAAAAAAAAATCAAGCTATGGCTAGGGTACCTTCAGTAAGACATGAGATTCATGACTTGAGAATAACCAGTTTTGACCAGTGGATAAAGGCTCATTATAGTCGTCTATCTAAGCATTTAGACCACCAGCGCCATCTTCTGGAGGAATTTCTTTACTTATTTTTATTTATTTATTTATATGTGTTAACTCTGATAGTCTGACTGAGCTGGTAGCCCCTTTTCAGTGGTGTCTCAGGGAGAAAAGCTTCGACATACATAAGGTACTAAAATTGTTATAGTATATGGCATAGACTTACAGCTGGTTACTAGCATACATCATAATTACAGGAAGGTGTCCATGTTCACTACCGACTATAAAAAAACACAAACCACAAAATAATGAACATAAAAGAGCAAAAGTAGCAATTCTTAAACAATGGTAATGTAAAAAAAAAAAAAAAAAAAAATACACTGACTGGACATAGTTGGCCAATGACCAGGAAGTAATGTGATGCATAAGGTAAGTGAAGGGAAACCTTTCCAATTTGCCCTATTCCTCACTGTAGTGCGATCTCAGAGTTGGTATATGTAGTTTGGGGCATGTGGGGGGTGTCGGGGGTGCAGCCCCCCACCTTGGTTGGTTGTGTGTGTTGGCCAACTATAGCCATTCGATGTTTTATTTTTTAACGCTGCCATTGCTCAATACTTGTGAATTTCATTGTTTTACTTTTGCTGTTGTGCGGTTTGGGCTTTTTTAGCATTTTTTAGACAAACATAGACCCGCAAGAAGTACAGGCATATTTGTAAATTCTGACTGTACAATTTATCCAAGGCATACACAAATTATGCGGCAAAACATTGTGAGATCGTTTACTTAGAACATGGATGGAAAGTATAAGGGCAGGAAAAGAGAGAGGAGAGAGGATGAATTTAGAGGAATATAGTACGAGAGAGATGGGAAGTAAAAAAGAGGATGCATTTGGAGAGAAGGGAAAAGAAGGAAGAGACTGATATATATGCCAAGATGAATATTATACGGGATTAGAAGATGTCTTGGAGTAGGTAGTTTGGAATATCCTTTTAAATGTGCCAAGAGCTGATCCATTCAGAGTGTAGATATTTTTTTTTTTGTATGAGCATTTTTTAGATTTGATTCAACTCTGCGTTCAGGAGGATTTGAGTTCCATAATTTGTCTTAATAAAGTTCATTATGAGGCAATGCATTTAGTAGATTTTAAGGAAGGTAGCTAAAGGCATGAAGTACATAACTGACTGAGGTGAGCTTCTTATACAGATACAGCTGACTGAGGTGAGGTTCTTATGCAGATTACTAATAAGAGATAAACCTTTGGCACCATATAAAGTAACATCTAAGTAGTGAATAGTGATTTTTTTGCACCTAAACCATTTGTGAAACTGTCCCAGATTGTTAGAATTCAGGTGTTCAAAAATTCCCAACATCTATCCTGCTTTCCTTGACAAATTAAAATCAAATCCTCAATATAATGGGTAAAAAAAGATTGTATAATTTTAATAAATGTGATCAGTCCCATATATTATCAAATGCTCAGATGAGCTCATAAAAATATTATTATAAGTGGGTGCAAAATGAGCCCCCATTGTTGTGCCTCAATCTGAATTAATGACTGAATCAATGTTTCTGCATGTTGACGCTATAAGGCAATCACTCAACCAGTGGTATACTGGTATGTGCTGGGGTCATAAGTCAACAAATGCTGGACATAAACATTTTATAACTAGCTTGGATACTAGGACAGACCAAAAGGAAGTGATGAGAACTAAAAGTGATGTGGAACTGACCTGAACCTCAGGATTTTGAACCTTTGCTATGGAAATACAATAGTGAATTTTCACAGTGTCTGCTGTGACCATCAAGAATATATTTTCTGGCTACAAACAGTTGTAACAATCTGAAACCTTATCTTAACAAAAAGGTTTAAATGCCTTAAGACGCAGAAAGGAGAACACCACTTTGTTTTAGAGAATGATGAAATAATGTCCATTTTTGCTTTTGACAGAAGTGGTTGAAATGTCTTATCACTGAACACTGCTAAACCTATTCCAAATATCTTTGGTTCAGCAATGTATCTGTATCTGTCACTGAGATTTTTTTTAATATGTTGTTGCATAGCCATTTGCTATAGGCTTCCACATCAACTGAGTTTTATGACTAGATCCAAATATTTCAGAAAGTTAATGACACTTTATTATACTTAAACTGGACAAGGAAGAGATTGAAATTTGTTTTTTTTAGTCATCTGGAAGAGACTATGGTCTTATGGTGATAATGATTCCTAGAGGTTTTATATGTGTGAACACTCCCTTGCCAGCCTGTTGCAACTGTTTTCTAGAGACGTACTTTTTAAAGAAAGAAACTTTCTGGAGTATTGTGGGACTGGTAAACAAAACAATTGACAGATGATACAGCGTTACCTTTATATCGTCTTTCACTGCAAGTCCACAACATATCTTGAAGGTGTTAAGCAAATAACATATGACGATTAACTGGGACAGAAATCAGTTCCAAGTCAATCCTACAATAATTTTTAAAAGTCTAGCCACTCAGATATTTGGTTGAGTCACTTTTACCCTTGTCCTACACAGTAAACATCACACATCACACCGTATGGATGGTCCCTCCTTTGCGGGGGGGGGGGGGGTAATAGACTTTTAGATGACTGAATTTTACAGCTGAACCTTTAGGATGTAGGAAAGGCAAGCAGCAGATGGCCACCATCTTTACGGATGAGATTTTTTTATTTCTGCTCTACTTCCCAGGCTGTTCCTATTTGCTAGGATAAACAGTACCTACACATGTTGGTCCATTCGGAACACCACTGTCACTGCCATTTTTCAAAATGCTGTCTTCTTGCCAGCTTAATGCACACTTAACTACCCGGGGTTTGCCTTCTAATCTCTGCTAGAGGTTGTTCCTACAAAGAAAATTCCTTCCTCAAGATAGACCAGTTGACCATTCCTACTTCTTCCAATGGGTCCATAGTTTCTCTATGTGGTACTCAAACCCCCATCACCTGCATGATAGCAAATGCTATACTCTCTCATTGCCGCATGAGCTGGCATCATAGGTTCTGATTTCGCATCTCCTAGATAAGGTTGTGGTCTAATCATGTATGGTTCCTAACTGTTATGGATGATGCAAGGGGTCTCATTGTAGCAGTAGGTGCAATTGCTATGAGGATGCCAGGTCTTTTGAGAGATGCAGTAAATTTCTGGACTTTGCTCATAACATTGTACTCAGGGAAATCCTTTATAGTAATACTCATCTGGTGAATCATGTCCTGGTACTAAATCACAATAGGGAAAGACAATTTACTGATCTCAAAGTCGGAGTGGCTGAGGTATTTACCCTTATCCTCACTCTGCCCATGACCTTAGATTTGTTACTATGTGGGCAGGGTAGATACTGCCTGGGTCTTCTTCTGTTAAAGCTGTGGTTGATTAATTGCTGTGGGGTCAGCCAGACAGTACCCTGCTGCCTATACAACCCTTTTACCCTTTGAAAAGTTTCAGGCATGAGAAATAGAAGCTATTCACACTATTTACATAATACCATGAGATTAGTCTTTTGTGCCTGGATACTGCCAATGGTGGAGATTCCTTAGTTTTTAATGGTCTTTAGTGTTTTTTTTTCTTTGGAGACAAAACATCCTTAGTATTCTTGAACACTCCTCCATTAATTGAGTATTCTCCCCAAAGTTAATATCTTCAGGGACGTCCCATATGAAAATGATGTCTCATTATCCAAATTCAAGCCAGGCATCAGATGAAACTTAGTTTGACACATAAAGGATGTTTCTCCTTCTTCTTCTTCAGAACAAGATGGAGTGGCAAAACATATCTCTTTTTAGAGGTAATTGGTGAATAAGCTGAAGAAGGTACCCATTTTAGGGGGACCTACGTCAGCACTTACTCTGTCATTCATGAGATGACCTGTAATATGCGGGGTTTAAAGTCTTTGAGCTGGTTAATCTTTTGATGTCGGATCTGTTTTGTATTATTTCTTCACTGCTGTTTAATGACCTATCAGTTGTACTAGAAACGGTCCCTGCAGTGGTAAATCTGACAGTAATGATGAAAACTGAAACTCCTGCACCCCCATTTAAAAATCCTTATCTATTATGCGATATTTCATACGTCTTCCTCTCGAAAGAAGAGGAATGACTTTCAATCGAGTGCCTAGAAATCACCTTCAGAATGACAATCTCCTATGCCAGTCTTCATTCCTCAGCACATCTGTCAATGTAAGGGACTTTTTTTTTTTTTTTTTTTTAATCATGTGCAAATTTCTTTTCTTTATTATTCTTACTGGGAGACTGATTTTTCTCTGAGTTGGGAGTCTTTCAGAGTACTTCACTTTAAGGTGAAGAGGAAGCAAGAAATGGTTCCATTTTCTGCTTTATTTCTTCTGGGATTTTTTATTTCTTTATTTGCCCTCACTTTGCTTTTCAGCTTCCTCCTTTCTCACTTTAAACTTTTTAAACTTTATTCTTATTGAAGAGACTCAGTAGCCATTAATCATGACACTTTAGCATTTCTGTTAAATTTAGCCCAGGGCTTGTAATCCCAATATCATCATCCACCCCTACGCAAAAAGTACATTTAATGGAAAATTATGTAGGCTGTTTGTCTATTACACTCATACTTGTCTAATGATTTGCTAAGGATGACCACATCTTGATAAACTAATTTACTAAAATGCAGAAAATAAACACACACTACATTTCTACTTGATCTTACATTATAAATATCTATTTTATAATATTTATCAATTCTTACAAGTTGGATAAAAGTGAACAACTAACCAGTTGTGGGCAGAAGCACCCAAGTGAGTAATTGCACTGGATCTTTAATAAGAGCTAACAAAATCACGATGTAACAGCAGTATTATGCACTGACATGTGACAACTAGTGTTACACCTACAATGATGTTGATTGCATATTACTACATGCATCAAAGCATTCATGCTCTTCAAAGCAGAAACCATGAAGTAATTGACAAAAACAAGAAGAAAGTATGTTTTACAGCTGTAAGAATGTTCATCAAAGAAAAATCTATTTCCTTACAGAATGGGTGGCAGGTGATTGGGACAATTTTTTGAAAATGGGTAGGGGGATAACAAAAGGTGGCAGATTTCAAAAATTTGCTGGGCAGATAAAATAGATTATTAAGAGGGATGGTGGAAGAACATGCCACAGTCTAAATAAGTTACTCAGTTTATCCAGAAAACTGGGAGGCAAGCAGACTGATTGGGTCATGCAGTCTTTACCTGCTCTCTCTCTCTCTCTCTCTCTCTCTCTCTATATATATATATATATATATATATTTATTTATATCATCAGTCCCCTTTTTCACATTCAACATGGGGTCAGGGTGTCATATCAACTGTCACCATCAATCTCTATTCAATGCCACTCTATTGCCTCTTTGACACTTATGCCTGACTGTCGCAGATCTTCTCTCATACAGTCCATCCACCTCTTTGCTAGATACACTGCTTTCCTCTTACCTTCTTCCTGTCTGTCCCAAACCTTCTTCACAAGATTGTCTTCTGCTTTTCTGCACATGTGACTGAACCACTGCAATCTGTTGTCTTTGACCTTTTCTGTAATTGGAGCAACTTTGGCTTCTTGTCCTCATTTCTGTGTCTGTTCCACAGTGTGCCACAGACGCTTCCTCTCCATCACCTCTAGCTTCCTCAGCTGCTCTGCTTTTACTGTGTTCCACAGTGTGCCACAGACGCTTCATCTGCATCACCTCTAGCTTCCTCAGCTGCTCTGCTTTTACTGTGTTCCACAGTGTGCCACAGACACTTCATCTGCATCACATCTAGCTTCTTCAGCTGCTCTGCTTTTACTGTGTTCCACAGTGTGCCACAGACGCTTCATCTCCATCACCTCTAGCTTCCTCAGCTGCTCTGCTTTTACTGCCCAGGTTTCTGTACCATACAGTAGCACTGGTCACACCACTGTTTTGTACAAATTATTTCTCAGTTTCTTTGGCTTTCTTCTGCCACATACTACACCTGACACTCTGTGCAGTTTCCTCTGATTCTAGCTTTGACCTTCTCATTCAGACTTCCCTTCTCATCAATCACCCCTCCCAGATACTTGAGCTGTTAACCTGTTCCACTAGCTTCTTTCAGTCTCACTTCTCAACTTATTCTGAACTCCAGCATTTGCTGCCATTACACCTGTTTTATCTTTGCTCAGTTTCATGACGTGAGCCTTTAATTTTGGATTCCATTCTTCTATCCTTTGCTGAATTTCTTGCTCGGTCTGCCTGTGATGCCACATCATCCACATACAGCAATTTTGTTGATCTGTACCTTCTGACCTGTTTGCTAATTTAGTCCATTGCCAGTACAAGCAGCAGTTGGCTCAGAGCTGAACCTGATGCACACCCACTCCCACTGGGAACCCCTCTGCGAGTCCAAACACTGTTCATACTTGAGTCACTGGGTCCTTGTACACAGCCTGCACTAATTCACCCAATGTTTCTGGGACTTCAAACCACCGCAGGTCTGCCCAAATCAGCTTTCTTGGGACCTTGTCATATGCTTTCTCCAAGTCTAGGAATACTCATTTGGACTCTTTCCTCATCTTTTGCTTTTTCTCAACTATCTGTCTCACTGCAAACATTGGGTCAGCTGTGTTGCATCCTGATCAAAATGTGAGCTCCTCCTCTGTCATCTTATGTTTTACTACTTTGCGTATTCTTTTATCAATCACCATCTCCAGAACTTTCATGCAGTGTGACAGGGGTTTGATACCTCTGTACTGCCCACAATTGTGGATGTCCCCTTCGTTCTTGTACACTGGCACTAGTATGCTTTTCCTCCAGTCATCTGGGATGCGCCTTTCTCTTCACACTGCTATAAGTACGCTCAGGAGCCATTTCTCCCGTATCTCACACAACATCTTTATCATATCTGCTGTGACCACATCTGACCCTGCTGCTTTTCCTAACTTCATTTTCCTTAGTGCTGTTCTTATTTCTTCTACGGTGAGCTCCTCTTCTTTTCTTGTTGTAGGCTGTGTATGGGGCAGTACAGCTTCTGTGGGGTTTCCTTATTTTATTTATTTATTTTTATTTTACATTTATTTACCCGGATAGTCCGACTGGATACTTATCCATTTTCAGTGGAGGCCTGGGGAGAAAAGCTCCAAAAAGACATTCAACAAACTGTTACATTTTTACAGTTTAAAACACAAAATAAAACACAAATAAAAGGATTTTTACACAGATGTAAATAAACACAAAAACAGGTACACAAACAATTACATTTTTACTCAGATGGAAAATTCTAGACAGTGTTTTTAAGAATGATAGGGTATTGAATTTCTTTATTCAGAAGGTGCTGGGAATACTCCTTCCATCTGCCATTTATGTCCTGTGGGCTGGTGAGCAGGTTGTTGCTGGCATCCCTTATTAAGGGTGTCTGACTATCTTCTTTATCTTTCTGTCTTTGCCTTACAACATGATATAGTTTCTTTGTGCCATCTATTAACTTACTTTGCAGAAGCTGGTAGAGTGCCACTGATACCTTGTTCTTTGCTATTGCAACTGCTCTGTTAACCCCTTTGTTAGCCAACCAGTATTCTTTCCTAGCCTGGTCTGACCTTTCTATCTCACACTTTTTCCTGCACTCCTTCTTTCTTTAGATGACTTTCTGGACTTCTGCATTCCACCACCAGCTTTCTTATATATCTTATTTCCATACCTAGCTCAGCCACATATCTGTTCTGTTGTCCTCACATATGCTGTTTTGAGATGTTGTCATTGTTTTCCAGCTCCACCTATTTCCTCTTCTTCCTGAAGTGCTACAGCCCTGAGTAATTCCTTGAACTGTTCTTTCTCCCCAGTCCAC